>NC_092165.1:13904364-13996864 GCF_045791955.1 Oncorhynchus clarkii lewisi
AACCTGTATGTTCTGTTGCCATAGTTTCATTTTGTGTTGTTTGTTTGTTTGTTAGTCTTATTGTTTATGGGCGGTTTAATTTTTTTCTTTAGGTTCTCCCATGCCATCCTCTCTACCCAGCCCATCAGTTACTGACCATTCACACTCGCAACCACCATCACCCAATCTCCATGACAACCAGAGCTCGTTGCTAAGTAGCGCCAGCGCCCATCCAGCGGTCCATGAGTCGGACGAGGACGAGGAAGAGTACACAGCCACGCTGTACTTACCTGTAACGCAGGTCACAGCTCACAGCCACCACGGCCTCGCCTGTAATGGTAAGGCACAACGTCCCTACAATGTTCCCACAACCTTCTCTCCCTTGACTGCACAACGTTCCCACAACCTTCTCTCTTTAGTATATAATGTCCTCAAAATGTCCTGTAATGGTAAGGCACAACGTCCCTACAATGTTCCCACAACCTTCTCTCCCTTGACTGCACAACGTTCCCACAACCTTCTCTCTTTAGTATATAATGTCCTCAAAATGTCCTGTAATGGTAAGGTACAGCGTCCCTACAATGTTCCCACAACCTTCTCTCCCTTGACTGCACAACGTTCCCACAACCTTCTCTCCCTTTACTGCACCACCTTCCCACAACCTTCTCTCTTTAGTATATAATGTTCTCAAAATGTCATGTAATGGTAAGGCACAACGTCCCTACAATGTTCCCACAACCTTCTCTCCCTTGACTGCACAACGTTCCCACAACCTTCTCTCCCTTTACTGCACCACCTTCCCACAACCTTCTCTCTTTAGTATATAATGTTCTCAAAATGTCATGTAATGGTAAGGCACAACGTCCCTACAATGTTCTCACAACATTCTCTATCTGCGCTCTATACTGTTCCCACAATGTGCACAACATCCTCACAATGTTCCCTCTCTTTATTGCACAACATTCCCATGTTTCCTCTCTTTACTGCACAAAGTTCCCTCTCTTTACTGAACAACGTTCCCTCTCTTTACTGAACAACGTTCCCTCTCTTTACTGAACAACGTTCCCTCTCTTTACTGAACAAAGTTCCCTCTCTTTACTGAACAACGTTCCCTCTCTTTACTGCACAACATTCCCTCTCTTTACTGCACAACATTCCCTCAACGTTCCCTCTCTTTACTGCACAACGTTCCCTCTCTTTACTGCACAACGTTCCCTCTCTTTACTGCACAACATTCCCTCTCTTTACTGCACAACATTCCCTCTCTTTACTGCACAACGTTCCCGCTCTTTACTGCACAACATTCCCTCTCTTTACTGCACAACGTTCCCTCTCTTTACTGCACAACATTCCCTCAACGTTCCCTCTCTTTACTGCACAACGTTCCCGCTCTTTACTGCACAACGTTCCCTCTCTTTACTGCACAACGTTCCCTCTCTTTACTGCACAACGTTCCCTCTCTTTACTGAACAACGTTCCCTCTCTTTACTGCACAACATTCCCTCTCTTTACTGCACAACGTTCCCTCTCTTTACTGCACAACATTCCCTCTCTTTACTGCACAACGTTCCCTCTCTTTACTGCACAACATTCCCTCTCTTTACTGCACAACATTCCCTCTCTTTACTGCACAACGTTCCCTCTCTTTACTGCACAACATTCCCTCTCTTTACTGCACAACATTCCCATAATGTTCCCTCTCTTTACTGCACAACGTTCCCTCTCTTTACTGCACAACATTCCCTCAACGTTCCCTCTCTTTACTGCACAACATTCCCTCAACGTTCCCTCTCTTTACTGCACAACATTGCCATAACGTTCCCTCTCTTTACTGCACAACATTCCCTCAACGTTCCCTCTCTTTACTGCACAACATTCCATCAACGTTCCCTCTCTTTACTGCACAACGTTCCCTCTCTTTACAGCACAACGTTCCCGCTCTTTACTGCACAACATTCCCATAATGTTCCCTCTCTTTACTGCACAACGTTCCCTCTCTTTACTGCACAACGTTCCCATAATGTTCCCTCTCTTTACTGTATAATGTTCCCTCTCTTTACTGCACAACGTTCCCTCTCTTTACTGCACAACGTTCCCTCTCTTTACTGCACAACGTTCCCTCTCTTTACTGCACAACGTTCCCTCTCTTTACTGCACAACGTTCCCTCTCTTTACTGCAAACGTTCCCTCTCTTTACTGCACAACGTTCCCTCTCTTTACTGCACAACGTTCCCTCTCTTTACTGCACAACGTTCCCTCTCTTTACTGCAAACGATCCCTCTCTTTACTGCACAACATTCCCATAACGTTCCCTCTCTTTACTGCACAACGTTCCCTCTCTTTACTGCAAACAATCCCTCTCTTTACTGCACAACATTCCCATAATGTTCCCTCTCTTTACTGTATAATGTTCCCTCTCTTTAAAGCACAACATTCCCATAACGTTCCCTATCTTTACTGCAAACGATCCCTCTCTTTACTGCACAACATTCCCATAACGTTCCCTCTCTTTACTGCACAACGTTCCCGCTCTTTACTGCACAACATTCCCATAACGTTCCCTCTCTTTACTGCACAACGTTCCCTCTCTTTAAAGCACAACATTCCCTCTCTTTACTGCACAACGTTCCCTCTCTTTACTGAACAACGTTCCCTCTCTTTACTGCACAACGTTCCCTCTCTTTACTGCACAACGTTCCCTCTCTTTACTGCACAACATTCCCATAATGTTCCCTCTCTTTACTGTATAATGTTCCCTCTCTTTAAAGCACAACATTCCCATAACGTTCCCTCTCTTTACTGCAAACGATCCCTCTCTTTACTGCACAACATTCCCATAACGTTCCCTCTCTTTACTGCACAACGTTCCCGCTCTTTACTGCACAACATTCCCATAACGTTCCCTCTCTTTACTGCACAACGTTCCCTCTCTTTACTGCACAACATTCCCATAACGTTCCCTCTCTTTACTGCACAACATTCCCATAATGTTCCCTCTCTTTACTGCACAACATTCCCATAACGTTCCCTCTCTTTACTGCACAACGTTCCCTCTCTTTACTGCACACCATTCCCATAACGTTCCCTCTCTTTACTGCACAACGTTCCCTCTCTTTACTGCACAACATTCCCTCTCTTTACTGCACACCATTCCCATAACGTTCCCTCTCTTTACTGCACAACGTTCCCTCTCTTTACTGCAACCATTCCCATAACGTTCCCTCTCTTTACTGCACAACGTTCCCTCTCTTTACTGCACATCGTTCCCTCTCTTTACTGCACAACATTCCCTCAACGTTCCCTCTCTTTACTGTATAATGTTCTCGCAACATCTTGTAATGGTGAGGCACAGCATTGTTGCTACGTTCTCTCTATTTACTAACACAGCAGTTACTCTCTTTGCTGACAACAGAACGTTTCTCTATTCTCAATGTGTGCTTATGGAAATGCCCGGAACTTCCAGCTGTTTCTAGTTAGTCTGATTGATAGCCAGACAGACTCTTATAGAGAAGTTTAATATAGTTCATTTTCCCATTCTAACTAGTCTATATGTCCTGTTTCCCTGTCATGCGGTTGAAACCTCTGTCTGAACTGTGTGTCTGCTGTTATAGCATTGCTGTCTGTTATGATCATTGTTTGACATGTGTTGTAGATGTAGTCTGGTAATTGCTGACCCAATGCAGTTGGGGTTAAAGTTGAAATGAAGGTTTAAGTGCATCTCAAGTACACAGAGAGGACTAGCTTCTCCTAATGTGACAGTAGAGCCATTCAGAGCAGAGGTCAGTAGCCAGACTGTGGATAGGAGACGGGAGGCTCTGCTAATAGGCCCGTTGGCTGTGACTGCATCTCGTTGTCATAGAGACAGGACTATACTATGACAAGGCACTTCTCACCCCAACATGGCCCAGTTTCGGCCTGCCTCTCTCTCTCTCCCGTTGTCTGAGAGAAAGACTCACGCACATGCACCCAGACACACACACACACAAACAAGCACTGACACTCACAGACAGACAGACAACTCATCCACCCACCCTCACTCACAGTTCCCTGCTTCCTGTCATTCAGTGCTGTTTGGCCTTCATATCCCAAAAGGAATTAGGGCTTCTCTGTGCAGCCTCAGTGCTCCCAGTCTGACTGCATCAGTGTCAGGAAGTGAGAGGGACGGAGAGGAGAGGTCCTAACCTGTAGTGGCTGTCACTACCGGACATCGGGCCTCCGCTGGATCTGCACTGTGAATCTAGAGGAGACTGGACAGAGAATAGAGAGAGACGCTGGGAGGAGTGCTCAATTAAAGCTGTTTATACACTTATGAATGTGCTTAATTAAACAGTTAAAAAACAGTCTTGTTTATAAGCCATTTATAGGCAGAACTTCAAATAGATTTGTACTTATTTTGTCATATTTATCTGTAGAAGAGTCCATTTTGTCATGTTTATCTGTAGAAGAGTCCATTTTGTCATGTTTATCTGTAGAAGAGTCCATTTTGTCATGTTTATCTGTAGAAGAGTCCATTTTGTCATGTTTATCTGTAGAAGAGTCCATTTTGTCATGTTTATCTGTAGAAGAGTCCATTTTGTCATGTTTATCTGTAGAAGAGTCCATTTTGTCATGTTTATCTGTAGAAGAGTCCATTTTGTCATGTTTATCTGTAGAAGAGTCCGTTTTGTCATGTTTATCTGTAGAAGAGTCCATTTTGTCATGTTTATCTGTAGAAGAGTCCATTTTGTCATGTTTATCTGTAGAAGAGTCCATTTTGTCATGTTTATCTTTAGAAGAGTCCATTTTGTCATGTTTATCTGTAGAAGAGTCCATTTTGTCATATTTATCTGTAGAAGAGTCCATTTTGTCATGTTTATCTGTAGAAGAGTCCATTTTGTCATGTTTATCTGTTGAAGAGTCCATTTTGTCATGTTTATCTGTTGAAGAGTCCATTTTGTCATGTTTATCTGTTGAAGAGTCCATTTTGTCATGTTTATCTGTTGAAGAGTCCATTTTGTCATGTTTATCTGTAGAAGAGTCCATTTTGTCATGTTTATCTGTAGAAGAGTCCATTTTGTCATGTTTATCTGTAGAAGAGTCCATTTTGTCATGTTTATCTGTAGAAGAGTCCATTTTGTCATGTTTATCTGTAGAAGAGTCCATTTTGTCATGTTTATCTGTAGAAGAGTCCATTTTGTCATGTTTATCTGTAGAAGAGTCCATTTTGTCATGTTTATCTGTTGAAGAGTCCATTTTGTCATGTTTATCTGTAGAAGAGTCCATTTTGTCATGTTTATCTGTAGAAGAGTCCATTTTGTCATGTTTATCTGTTGAAGAGTCCATTTTGTCATGTTTATCTGTAGAAGAGTCCATTTTGTCATGTTTATCTGTAGAAGAGTCCATTTTGTCATGTTTATCTGTAGAAGAGTCCATTTTGTCATGTTTATCTGTAGAAGAGTCCATTTTGTCATGTTTATCTGTTGAAGAGTCCATTTTGTCATGTTTATCTTTAGAAGAGTCCATTTTGTCATGTTTATCTGATCTAGTCCTGTTCTCATACGTCTTTACTTAACGTCTTTGATGGCTCAGTTTATTGACTTGAGCTATGAGGTTAATTATGAAGCTCCCTCTCATCATAATCCCCAATAGACAGCTGTCCAACACACACACACACACACACACACACACACACACACACACACACACACACACACACACACACACACACACACACAAAGCTAACCACACCATCCCCTCTAAATTCATCGTATGTTAATTACCGACGGAGGAAACTTCATTTCCACACTATATACACAGCCATATCCACGGCCTTCATGACCGTTAAAATCTAATCAGAGCCAGTCGAACATAAGGAAGTGAGATCTTCGATGATCCACGTCCCCTCAGAGCTTCTCCTCTCCCCTCTCGGACCTTTCATATAGAGTGGTTCAACCATCTGATAGTCATCTGAACCTACAGCAGAGTAGCAGAGCAGTCTAGACCCCAACACACACACACACACACACACACACACAATACCCCCAACCCCAGACGCCCAAGCCTTCAGAAGACAACCAGAGACGCCATCCCTGTTCCCCATTGACAGCTAGAGACTGACTGAAAGGCTGAAAGTAAAGCTTCATGAGGGAAAAAAATACTTTGTCGCCACTTTACGTTTTTTAAGTAGGCAATTTTCGTAGGCGCGCGCCTCAATCGATGTCTAAACGGAAGACGTTTTAACGAGACACCATACCTGGGGGGAGAAAGACGCCGTGAGGACTTTTAGCTCTGGGAGCGATCGTCGACAGGGATAATGAGAGAGAGAGAGAGTGGGGAAGAGAAAGATGGAGACAGAGAGAGAGACAGGGAGAGAGACAGAGAGGAAGAGAGACACAGAAAGAGACAGAGAGTTGGTCCCGGTGTCTTCATGTCAATCTTCCATAATCATCTCCTCTTCTCAGTGACTGGGATCACTTAGTAAAGCAAACAGGCTCGCCGGCGCCCAGGTCCAGTCCACTCTGCTCCTCCTCTGAGACCTGGCCTGAAACTGGATGAGCGGAGAGAGGGGGGGAACGAGAGAAGGGGAGGAAATTATAGAGAGACAAAGGCAGAGAGAGTTAGGGTCAGCTTGGAAGACTCTACAATCTCCAGCCACCTATACTAAATACTTGAGCCAGAAATATGTGAGCCAGAAAAGGAGAGATGAAGCATTTGCAGGGAGAGAAAGGGTCAGTCTACAGTCTCAGTCTTCTCATACTGAGAGAAAGGGTCAGTCTACAGTCTCAGTCTTCTCATACTGAGAGAAAGGGTCAGTCTACAGTCTCAGTCCTCTCATACAGAGAGAAATTGTCAGTCTACAGTCTCAGGCTTCTCATACAGAGAGAATGGGTCAGTCTACGGTCTTAGTCTTCTCATACAGAGAGAAAGGGTCAGTCTACAGTCTCAGTCCTCTCATACAGAGAGAAAGGGTCAGTCTACAGTCTTAGTCTTCTCATACAGAGAGAAAGGGTCAGTCTACAGTCTCAGGCCTCTCATACAGAGAGAATGGGTCAGTCTACGGTCTTAGTCTTCTCATACAGAGAGAAAGGGTCAGTCTACAGTCTCAGTCCTCTCATACAGAGAGAAAGGGTCAGTCTACAGTCTCAGGCCTCTCATACAGAGACAAATGGTCAGTCTACAGTCTCAGTCCTCTCATACAGAGAGAAAGGGTCAGTCTGCAGTCTCAGGCCTCTCATACAGAGAGAATGGGTCAGTCTACAGTCTTAGTCTTCTCATACAGAGAGAAAGGGTCAGTCTACAGTCTCAGTCCTCTCATACAGAGAGAAAGGGTCAGTCTACAGTCTTAGTCTTCTCATACAGAGAGAAAGGGTCAGTATACAGTCTCAGGCCTCTCATACAGAGAGAAAGGGTCAGTCTACAGTCTCAGTCCTCTCATACAGAGAGAAAGGGTCAGTCTACAGTCTCAGTCTTCTCATACAGAGAGAAAGGGTCAGTCTATGGTCTTAGTCTTCTCATACAGAGAGAAAGGGTCAGTCTACAGTCTCAGTCCTCTCATACAGAGAGAAAGGGTCCGTCTACAGTCTCAGTCCTCTCATACAGAGAGAAAGGGTCAGTCTACAGTCTCAGTCCTCTCATACAGAGAGAAAGGGTCCGTCTACAGTCTCAGTCCTCTCATACAGAGAGAAAGGGTCAGTCTATGGTCTTAGTCTTCTCATACAGAGAGAAAGGGTCAGTCTACAGTCTCAGTCCTCTCATACAGAGAGAAAGGGTCCGTCTACAGTCTCAGTCCTCTCATACAGAGAGAAAGGGTCCGTCTACAGTCTCAGTCCTCTCATAAAGAGAGAAAGGGTCAGTCTACAGTCTCAGTCTTCTCATACATTGACTGAAAAACCTTGGCCAAGCTATCTTTTGCACAAAAAAATGTGCTCCGTTCACTGTAATTGATCAAAGAATAGATGCTATTTGAGAAACTATTGAGACAAAGCCATTGACAGATGGGCTTGAATAGAAGCACAGGCAGGACAATCAGAGAGAATGGACAGAATGCTGGAGACTCAGAGCCAGCAAAGGGTGAAGGACTACTACGAAAACAGCAAAACAGAGAGCTCTGTGCACGGAGAGCTCTGTGCACAGAGTACTGAGTGTGAATGAATAGAGAGTAAGGGAGCGAGAGAGGGAGGGAGAGAGTTGAGAGAGGGTCAGCGTGAAGACTCCAGTCTCCCATACTGAAGAGAAGGGGGGCGAAAGAACGGATGAAACAGGGTATGAAGGAGGCTTGTGAGGTGCTGGAGAGGAGGGCTGTTTGTGCTAATGGGCAGCCGGAAGGTCACAGTGGGCGACCCATTTACACAGGCCCCGGGTCTCTCCCTCTCCTTCACACCGCTAGCCTCAGTCTTATACAGCACCACAACAACCCTCAAGTGTTCTCGTCTGTGAAGCTGAAGAGGAGAGAATAAGTACTTTTCTGGTGCTTTTCCATCAAGACTTACCCTCACACCAGGGTTATACCAGGGTTTAATGTTACTCATCGTTACTCTTTGTGTATTTATTATTACTTGCATTAATCCCTGTTTTACTTTTCTGTTATTTCGCATTGTTGGGAAGGGCCTGTGAGTAAGCACTTCGCTGTTAGCCTACAGCCGTTGTTTACGAAGCCTGTGACAAGGTGAAGGAAAAGCGCGCAGGTCGTCTTACCTAGAGTGTCTTTTTGTGTGTCAACCTTTCTTTCACAATAGTATGTGCGAGATAGAAGCGTCACGCCTCGCAACGAGGCCAGAGAGCAAAGCGTCAACACGCGGCTTCTCCTCTCTCCTGAGTGAAACCTTTGCTTAGACCAACCTCTCTGTCGCCCGGCACAATGCACTCTATTGACTCGTTTCTTCTTCCCCCTCAACCCCACTTCACCTCTTTTCAGAGCAGGCAGAAAAGAAAGAAGGAAAGATAATGTGATTATCCTTTTTGTCTGGGTTTGACCTCCTCTGACCTTATTGTCGATGACGCGCTGAAGGACTCAGTGGAGATCACCAGTCCACGCTAACGCCTCCTGCAACAGACCGGTACAGGCCCTGACCTTCTCTTCCTCTCTAGCACTCTCTTTTTCTCTCTCTCTCTCTCTCTCTCTCTCTCTCTCTCTCTCTCTCTCTCTCTCTCTCTCTTCACTGTTGATGGCTATTGTCAGATGTCTCTCTCCCTGTCTCTCCCCCCTTCCCTCTCTCTCTCCCTATTTCCCCATCACTGTTGATGGCTATTGTCAGGTGCAGTAGGCATGAAAGTAGCAATTTTACAGCCCAGGATTTCCAATAACATTTACCAGAGGCCCCCAGAACTAACACACGCGTGGCTGGCTGGCTCTGCACCGTACCGCAGAAGACGCTACAGCCTGTCTTGTCTCTCTTTCCTATTCCCTCTCTTTCTGTCCATCTCGGTCTCAGTCTCTCTCTCCTTGTCCGAGGTCTGTCGCTCTTTCCTTCTCTTTCTCCATTTCTCTTTTTCTCTCTCTTTATCTGCCTCTCTCTCTCTCCGTCTTGTGTTAGGAGTGTCAGTCACTCGGAAGATAGGCGAAATAGATTCCATCCCCTCTTGTCTCGGTACGGGGTGTGTAAGGGCAAGGGTGTCTGCTTCAGTGCCTTCTGTAAAGTCAAAAGCCGATAGTAATGAAAAACACGTTGCGGTGTCTGTCTGTCTGCCTGTCTGTCTGCCCGTCTGTCTGTCTGTCTGCCTGCCTGGCTGGCTGCCTGCCTGTCTGTCTGTCTGCCTGCCTGGCTTCCCCAAGTCAAAGGACCCCTCCATGTGAAATGGCACACAGAGTAGAAGGTCAAACATTGACTGTGCAGGCTCATGTCACCAAAATAGATGCCTTAGTCACACAATACCTGAGGAGAGGTGTGTGGTGTGTGGTGTGTGTGTGCATGAATATTCACGATAAGGTTTCTTACATTCATTATAGCTCAGTGTTACAACCTTTCCATGGTTGTTCTGTTTATACACGGCAGCCGCTGTGATTCATGTGTTTGTGGGAGTTTTCAGTGTCAGTAGCTTCAAGTGGAGATCTGTGCATGTTTCCTTGGAAGCATTTTACAGTCATAACCCTGTTGTTTGGGCCTGGCAGAGCGGCAAAGGAACATCTATTTTCTATGTAACAGTCATGGACGCCTCCACACACACACACACACACACACACACGCACACCTCTCCCCCGTCCCTGCACAGTGTGAATGTAAATCCAAATAGAGGGTCAAACAGAGCAGTGCCCAACAACAGTACACTGTCTACTGGGCACCACTTCAGTGGGTCCTCGTCCTGTGATGTTAGCTCTCCGTGCTGGACGCCTGTGTGAACTGTGATATGCCGCTGAATCTCTATCCTCGCTGTGGATTGCGCCCGTTCAGTGCTCATGAGAAATGCAGTAGTTTGAGATTGTCTGACCGTGTTTTTTTTTTTTAGTACGTCTCAGCATGCTAGCAGATACCCATAGACTTCCAGTCATTGCGCTAATGCTAGTTAGCATTGGCTGGCAAAGCTACCTCTAACGTCCGTCATACTGGACACCGAGACATAAAAATGGTATCAACAAGTTGATCTGACTCGGGAAGTAGATCATCAGGAAGTATGCCTTTAGTCTACCAGACGTAACCATAGGCGAAAGCAATTTGCTTGTATGAACCAGGAATATTGCTGTTTGTTCGTTTGGGCATAGTGATGTTGACAGTGAATATCATTGAAGGGAATCCCATTTCATGGTCTGTGTCTTCGTAGCTGAGGTTATTTGGAATCCCGCTCTCGTGACTTAGAAGCTCAAATGTCACCCTTGGACCTCGAGGATGTCCTCTCGGTCTAATGGTTGAGACCCAAATCCCACCGGTCACGCCTACTTCCTCTCTGTCAGTGGGTAAACCAGGCTATTACACGGCGATCGAGTCGTACACTGTATAAATGTTACATGAACGCACAACGCAATTACCACAGAACAAGATATTCCATTTTCCCAGTGACACTTCACTTAATCATTCCGCCATACATTGGACTGGAAGGTACAACCTCACACTTAAAAGCCTCAACTCTCCCTTCCAACATGTTATGTCTGGGAAATTCGTCATTTAAGAAAGATGACTCTCCTTCACCTGCCCCCCTTTAAAGCAATTACACAGTTTCTCTTTCCCTCCATCTCTCCATCCCTCCAGTAGATAGATCAGTCACCCAGGCAGAATTAATGATTCAATATGACTCCCAAAATGGCACCCTATGCAGCGCACTATTTTCTGACTAGGGCCCGTAGGGCTCCGGTCAACAGTAGTGCACTACATAGGGAATAGGGTGTGTCACTTGTGACGCCGCCTCAGTCTTCCTCGTCTAAACATCCGAGCTAGCCGTTTAGTACCCGCTCATGTCTCACGTCTCCCTTCCACCGTTTGAGAAGTGACATTTCATCGACCGCAAGTGTTTCTTCTCCTTCTTCTCCTTCTTCTTCTCCTCCTGCTTCTCTTCTCTCCCTCTACGGTGGTCCACAAGGTTTGACGCTCCATTGATCCCACTCTAATGATTTCCCCTCTGAGTTGGTCAATATTTAAGCAGCACTTTGTACCCAGAGTAAAATCATAGACACCTGGGCTGATAAATGTCATAACCCGTTGATATTTATCTTTCATAAATAGCAGCGCGGTGCGACCGGGGCGGCGTGTTTGAAGAGCCGGAGGGCTGGAGACGGAGTCAGATATGAGATATGACCAGGTGATTCCTTTCATCTGGTCAGGGTGGAATGACAGCAGGGGAGACTACAGGGATTGTTTTTTTTCACCTTTATTTAACCAGGTAGGCCAGTTGAGAACAAGTTCTCATTTACAACTGCGACCTGGCCAAGATAAAGCAAAGCAGTGCGACACAAACAACAACACAGAGTTACACATGGACTAAAACAAACATACAGTCAATAACACAACAGAAAAATATACAGTGTGTGCAAATGTAGTAAGATAAGGGAGGTAAGGTAATAAATAGGCCGTGGTGGAGAAATAATTACAATTTAGCATTAACACTGGAGTGGGGGGATAAAGGCTTTGTCCAGTGGGAGAGTCCTATGGGGCCATGAGTTTTGTTCTGGTCTGGAAAGCCTCCTGGCTCTATACCATACTACTGGTAGATGGATAGTTTGATATTGTATGGGATTGGTAAGCCTTTGATTCTTGTAACTGGGCCAAATCTCGCCTAACTAATGTAACCTAGTTGCACCTAGTCAAGTCCTGATATCCACCTGCCTCTGGGAATGTGTGTGGGGAATGTGTGTGTGTGTTGCCTGTGAGGGTACAGAAGGACACACAAGCTGTGTGGAAATTGAATGGAACGACACCAGATTGACCTTGACAGGCCTTCTCTTGGAGAAATGACGAGCAAACACTCCCTCTTACCGACACACCGACACACACCTGTCATCCTCCGTCCTACACAAAGCCTGCCTCTGCTCTCTACAAAATAAGCGTTGTTCTCCATTTGGTGTGGGTCGGCGGGCAGAGAGGACGCCTCGTCTTGTCGACGCCCAACAAAGAGCTCTCCGCCTGGGTGACAGTCGCTAAAGGTTAGACCTGTTGTCTGGAGGAGATGGAAGTGAAATTAGCTTCACGCACCACAACACAGGCCCAAGGCCCCGCTCACGCCTGCTTCTGGCTGCTGTGTGGTCCGTCTCCAACCCCTTGCGTTCCTCCTCTCTCGTCTCCTTTCTCTCCATTCTTTCTCTCTGTCGCTTTCTTATACAGCACCTGCTCACCTTCTTACACGCTCAAAAACTCTCTCTCCCTTTCACATGCTCACTCAAAACCTCTCCATCGGTCTCTCCATCCCTCCCTCTCATCGCCTTCTTCGCCACCCAACCCCACAGCCGGCGCCTTGGCGCGGACAACAAAGCTCGCAGCAATGCATGATGGGATTGGGATGACAGTGTGAAAGCTTTCCAAGAGGAGCTGTGGACAGGACCCAATGATGGGATCACTCAGGGTCTGGTCTGGCCAGGGCAATCTGGTCTGTGTTTAAAGTTGATCTCCCTCCCTCTTTCTCTCTCTCTCTCTCCATCCATCCATCTGTCCAGCTAGCCAACCAGCCAGCTAAACAATGACCAGATTTCTTGTCCCTGACCGCTCTAGAATCCTCCGTTCAGACTGATTGTTCCACTTAGATTTAGTTGGCTGAATATTACAATAACACTGTTTCTGAAGAACAACATTCATTCAGAAAAAGATATACATAGAAAGTCATACTGTGTATAATCCTGACTCCGAGATAACAGCCTGTAAGTGATGTTCTTCAGAGTCTGGACCAGTGAAGTGATGTTCTTCAGAGTCTGGACCAGTGAAGTGATGTTCTTCAGAGTCTGGACCAGTGAAGTGATGTTCTTCAGAGTCTGGACCAGTGAAGTGATGTTCATCAGGGTCTGGACCAGTGAAGTGATGTTCTTCAGGGTCTGGACCAGTGAAGTGATGTTCTCCAGAGTCTGGGCCAGTGAAGTGATGTTCTTCAGAGTCTGGACCAGTGAAATGATGTTCTTCAGAATCTGATGTTCTTCAAGGTCTGGACCAGTGAAGTGATGTTCTTCAGAGTCTGGACCAGTGGAGTGATGTTCTTCAGAGTCTGGACCAGTGAATTGATGTTCTTCAGAGTCTGGACCAGTGAAGTGATGTTCTTCAGGGTCTGGACCAGTGAAGTGATGTTCTTCAGAGTCTGGACCAGTTAAGTGATGTTCTTCAGGGTCTGGACCAGTGAAGTGATGTTCTTCAGAGTCTGGACCAGTGAAGTGATGTTCTTCAGGGTCTGGACCAGTGAAGTGATGTTCTTCGGAGTCTGGACCAGTTAAGTGATGTTCTTCAGAGTCTGGACCAGTTAAGTGATGTTCTTCAGGGTCTGGACCAGTGAAGTGATGTTCTTCAGAGTCTGGACCAGTGAAGTGATGTTCTTCAGGGTCTGGACCAGTGAAGTGATGTTCTTCAGAGTCTGGACCAGTTAAGTGATGTTCTTCAGAGTCTGGACCAGTTAAGTGATGTTCTTCAGGGTCTGGACCAGTGAAGTGATGTTCTTCAGAGTCTGGACCAGTTAAGTGATGTTCTTCAGGGTCTGGACCAGTGAAGTGATGTTCTTCAGAGTCTGGACCAGTTAAGTGATGTTCTTCAGGGTCTGGACCAGTGAAGTGATGTTCTTCAGAGTCTGGACCAGTTAAGTGATGTTCTTCAGGGTCTGGACCAGTGAAGTGATGTTCTTCAGAGTCTGGACCAGTGAAGTGATGTTCTCCAGAGTCTGGACCAGTGAAGTGATGTTCTTCAGGGTCTGGACCAGTGAAGTGATGTTCATCAGGGTCTGGACCAGTGAAGTGATGTTCTTCAGGGTCTGGACCAGTGAAGTGATGTTCTTCAGAGTCTGGACCAGTGAAGTGATGTTCTTCAGGGTCTGGACCAGTTAAGTGATGTTCTTCAGAGTCTGGGCCAGTGAAGTGATGTTCTTCAGGGTCTGGACCAGTTAAGTGCCATTGGACAAACTGACACATCTACCAAATGACACATGTCTGGTAACGTCAGGATGGATTGAAAAGTCTATTGAAAGAAAATAAAGGGAACCAGTTATATCTATTCTCCATCAATCGATGCACTTTCATGGTGATGTCGTTATTTGTTTGCATGTCATGTCCTTATTGAAGATATCAGAAGAGACATGGTGCAGGTCCATCTCACTAGTAGGTCTCTCTGGCTGATGGTCCGTCAGATATACAGTTGAAGTCGGAAGTTTACATACACCTTAGCCAAATACATTTAAACTCAGTTTTTCACAATTCCTTGACATTTAATCCTAGTAAACATTCCCTGTCTTAGGTCAGTTAGGATCACCACTTTATTTTAAGAATGTGAAATGTCAGAATAATAGTAGAGAGAGTGATTTATTTCAGCTTTTATTTCTTTCATCACATTCCCAGTGGGTCAGAAGTTTACATACACTCAATTAGTATTTGGTAGCATTGCCTTTAAATTGCTTAACTTGGGTCAAACGTTTTGGGTAGCCTTCCACAAGTATCCCACAATAAGTTGGGTGAATTTTGGCCCATTCCTCCAGACAGAGCTGGTGTAACCAAGTCAGGTTTGTAGGCCTCCTTGCGCACACACGCCTTTTCAGTTCTGCCCACACATTTTCAATGGGATTGAGGTCAGGGCTTTGTGATGGCCACTGCAATACCTTGACTTTGTTGTCCTTAAGCCATTTTGCCACAACTTTGGAAGTATGCTTGGGGTCATTGTCTATTTGGAAGACCATTTGCAACCAAGCTTTAACTTCCTGACTGATGTATTGAGATGTTGCTGCAATATATCCACATAATTTTCCTTTGTCACGATGCCATCTATTTTGTGAAGTGCACCAGTCCCTCCTGCAGCAAAGCACCCCCACAACATGATAATGCCACCCCCGTGCTTCATGGTTGGGATGGTGTTCTTCAGCTTGCAAGCCTCCCCCTTTTTCCTCCAAACATAACGATGGTCATTATGGCCAAACAGTTCTATTTTTGTTTCATCAGACCAGAGGACATTTCTCAAAAAAGTACAGTCTTTGTCCCCATGTGCAGTTGCAAACCGTAGTCTGGCTTTTTTATGGCGGTTTTGGAGCAGTGGCTTCTTCCTTGCTGAGTGGCCTTTCAGGTTATGTCAGTATAGGACTTGTTTTACTGTGGATATAGATACTTTTGTACCTGTTTCCTCCAGCATCTTCACAGGGTCCTTTGCTGTTGTTCTGGGATTGATTTGCACTTTTCGCACCAAAGTACGTTCACCTCTAGGAGACAGACCGCTTCCTGAGCGAGACCGCTTCCTATGATGGCTGTGTGGTCCCATGGTGTTTATACTTGCGTACTATTGTTTGTACAGATGAACGTGGTACCTTCAGGCGTTTGGAAATTGCCAAGGATGAACCAGACTTGTGGAGGTCTACAATTTTTTTTCTTAGTTCTTGGTTGATTTCTTTTGATTTTTCCCAAGCAAAGAGGCACTGCGTTTGAAGGTAGGCCTTGAATACATCCACAGGTTCACCTCCAATTGATGTCAATTAGCCTATCAGAAGCTTCTAAAGCCATGACATCATATTCTGGAATTTTCCAAGCTGTTTAAAGGCACAGTCAACTTAGTGTATGTAAACTTCTGACTTACTGGAATTGTGATGCAGTGAAATAATCTGTCTGAAAACAATTGTTGGAAAAATTACTTGTGTCATGCACAAAGTAGATGTCCTAACCGACTTGCCAAAACTATAGTTTAACAAGAAATTTGTGGAGTGGTTGAAAAACGAGTTTTAATGACTCCAACCTAAGTGTATGTAAACTTCCAACTTCAACTGTATATCTCCCCTTCTCACTCTTCCTCGCTGCTTTCAATTCCACCCCATCTCAATGCCCTCTCTTTCTCACTCTCTCTCTCTCGTTCTCTATGTATCACTCTCTCTCTCTCTTTAATCTTACTGTTGATAAAGAGAGAGGTAGAAGTATCACAAGGTGAAACATGACAGCTCGCTGGCGTTGTTGACAAACAACCTTTCCGGAAAATGCTCGTCAAACCCTCAGAATGACGGCCCGTCGCTTTCAACGACTCGCCGCCTGTTTGAAATGTCAGTTTATCATCTCGAATCGACGTCAGGCGCCGCACGCTTGACGTTCGCCGGGGATATTGGGTAAAGGATCGAGGAGGGAGATGCCAGTTATCATAAAGGCAGAAGTGAAAGCACACACACACACACACACGGTTGCACACACACACAGACTGACTGACATCTCTGAACTCCCGATCTGATTTCTTCATTTAAAGAAGTGATGTTTTTATAAACGCCACCTGAGAGGGCCTTGAGTGAGTTGTAAACAATTTGGCACCAAACTCATTTTGGCGCTTGGCTTTTCCAGCTTCTCATTGTAGAAGAACTGTTTAATATGCCTGATGCTTGACAGCGACACTGACAGGATTTAAACCTGAATAGGCTTCAGCTGACAGCTCTGTGTGTGTGTGTGTGTGTGTGTGTGTGTGTGTGTGTGTGTGTGTTTTACTTTACATCCGTCAATCAGTCAGTGATAAATCGACACAACGCCAGCGGCAGACCCATAATGCTGTCTGTTTCAGATGAGGATGACTTCGGAGGGTTTGGTGTGGTGGTGATTGGTATGGGACAGTGTTTATCAGACAGACAGAGGACATATGGTAGCTGTTGTTGCAGAGAGGGGGAACGCGTGTAAACACTGCGCTGCTCTTTCGGGATTTTTGTTTTGGTTCAGCGGTGCGGAGACTGATGTCTTCCATATGACACACTGAGGGACTGCGATCCCACTCTATCTCATGATACTCTGTCGTGTGTGTGTGTGTGACCTAGGATTTAGTTCCCTTTCCCTCCATTTCTTCAAACTAAATCTACCAGCATTGAGTGAGTGGTGTTTTAAATGTTACTACTGTTTTCAAAGGCAGTTATATTTCCTGTATCTGTCCGCCACAGTAACAGCCAAATAAAGTGGAGGTGAAGGGAATTATAGTCTTCTACCCTTCACAGTGGGTTTTTAACCATTTCTACTCCTCTTACTCACCTTTAGTTCATCCTTAACCCTTCCCCTCCCACTGGCACACGAGGGGGGGGGGGGTCTCCTGATCCTCATCTCTCTGTCTCTCTCTCTCTCTGTCTGTCTGTCTGTCTGTCTGTCTCTCTCTCCTCCCTTTCAATTCAATTCAAATGGTTTTATTGGCATGGGAAACATATGTTTCTCTTTCTCTAACTCTCCCTCCCCTCTTTCTTTCTTTTTTCTCTCTCCCTCCCTCCTTTCTCGCTCTCTCTCATTTCAAAAGGTCACTGTATCTTCCCACAGCCATCAACCTCATCATTAAACACTGACATGGCCCTGAAGAAAAGAGTATAACAAAACAAGGTGGTTTAGATTATGAAAGCAGATAAGCAACTCAATCTCCCCTAGCCTTCATGAACCAGCCAGGCGAAGGATGTCACCACACACACACACACACACACACACACACACACACACACACACACACACACACACACACACACACACACACACACACACACACACACCACACACACACAGAGAGAGACGCAGCAATGGCTATCACTCTCACCATTAGGAGATGAACAGACCTGGGCTGTAATTTAGCTCCTGCCAACAAATCCTAATCAGATAGGCTTCTCAAAGTGTAGACACTAACCTAACAGCAGCGCATGTGTGTGACAGGGTGGAGACCCCCTGATGAACGACAGGCAGCAGTCCATCAGTCAGGGTTGGGTTTCAAAGGAAAGCCTCTCGTAAAGCCTGCATCTGTCTCCTCACATCTCATCCATCTCTCACACACACACACACACACACACACACACACACACACACACACACACTGTTCCACTCACTCCCCCCCAGCCCAAGTCACGAATCAGCTTACACCTTGGCCCCTCTCCTGGCCCTTCCCTTCCCACCCCATCCTTCACTCTTCATGGGCCCTCTCTCAACTTCCCTCTGCCCCTCTCAAGCCACCAGGCTTGGGCATACACTGTGAAGGTTGAGGGGGTGGAGGCCTGGATCTCTGGATCCTGTCTGGCCTGCCTTGCTGGGGGGTTAGACAGTTTAGTCTACAGGGGTCAGTCAGAGTACTGTGTGTCTAGTAAAGGTCATCTAGCCAGGTTAACTGGGCTACGCTTGGTGCCATATGTCATGTTAATGGTCTGTGTTTAAGAGCCAGTGAAAGGCAAGTGGATGGGAAGCCCTGTAGTGAGACGGATGCTCTCGGCTTCACTGGGGAACTGAACTCATGTCAAAAACATATGGCGCTGAAATGGATACATATTCAGCTTCGTATAATGTGTGCTGTCGAGCGGTGTGAAGGAGCAGCTTTGTTTTTCTGTGTGTGTGTGGTGGGACGGTTGGGACGGGACGGGGGACAGGGGGTGGTGTGTATGTGTTCCCCTGTGTGTCTACTTATATACCTTCCTCCATTTCTTTGACTGTCTTTAAATATTGCCTTCCCAATTTACCTGCTTTTGTTTACATGCATTGTTATTCCAAAACATTTATGGCCAGACAGACACACACTCACGCACACACACACACACACACACACACACACACACACAGTCCTAGCGGAGAACAGCAGAGCTTGCCAAGTCAGCGCTGAGCGCTCGGAGGTGGGATCACCATGTTGGCTCTGTGTCTCGTCTCACGTCTTATGGAGGAATGGTTAAATAATGCAAAGCTTCAATTAGGGCTCTTTGGGGGTCTTAACCAGCGCCGTTCCATTTAGACCCCCCTAATTCCACTGCAGTTAAACCCAGAGCTTGTAGCATTTCAACCCCTTGGAGACCGGACAGAGGAGAGAGGGAGAGACGAGAAAAGAAGAGAGGGAAGAGATGAGGCGGAAGGCGAGAGGAGGGAGGGAAGAGAGAGGGAGGGAAGAGGCGGAAGGCGAGAGGAGGGAGGGAAGAGAGAGGAGACAAAAGGGAAGGGAGGGAAGAGAGAGGAGACAAAAGGGAAGGGAGGAGGAGAGGGAAGAGATGAGGTGGAAGGGGAGAGAGGTGGGAGTGAAGAGAGAGGAGATAAAAGGGAAGGGAGGGATTTTTCTTCTGTTGTGCTGATTGCTTTCATTCAGTTCCAGGTCAGGGCTCAGGTTGTCGGAGGAAAATGGAAATCTAAACATTTCATGGCCGACATGTCGCTGTGACCCCGGGCTCATCCCTCTCTGTCTCGCTCTCTGTCTCTCTCTGTCTCCCTCTGTCTCTCTCTCTCACTCTCTCTCTCCCTCCCCGTCTCTCTCTCTCTCCTCTTCTTCCGTCTATACTCCTCCATCTCCCTTTCCTTGCTCTGTTAGTGAGATACTGTTATTCCCTCGTCATTTCTCTAAAGCAGTAGATGAATCGTTTTTTCCCCCACTGCTTCCATTGTAGTCTCACAATGTAGGTCCGTCACGTGGACCCCAGGAAGCTCAGTTCAGTGACTGAGACTCAAAGTTGTTTGATCAAAAGGTCGTCCCTATACCATACCAGTCAGTCTTCCAGGATAGACCGGCATAATGCGTCTTCCTGATGTACGGTCTGGGTATAGACTGATATCACATGACGTAGCGTCCACCATGCGTTTTCATTCCTTTTCCTTTGTCCTCAGTGTCTTTAGCTCCATGTGATATGGTGATTCCCCCTCTCTCTTTGTGTGTTTTGGGGGGGTCGAGAGAGGCGTGTCCGGGGCCAGATGTGAATCCAGCCATCCCGTCAGCTCACGGACGATCAAGCAACCTCTCACTCTCCCAGCTTCCTCCTCACCTGGGGGAAGAGTCCTCCAGGGCCTCCCCCGTCTCTCCCCACTTCGTTTTATCCTCCCCTCACTCTCTCTCTCTCTCTCTCTCTCTCTCTCTCTCTCTCTCTCTCTCTCTCTCTCTCTCTCTCTCTCTCTCTCATTGCCGCTGCCTCTTCCCTCCTTCATTTCTCCTCGTTTCCTTCATCCCCCCCCCCCTCTCTCTTTCCTCCACATCATTCTCTCTCACCTCTTTTGTAGGTTGCCCCAAACTGACCTCAGACCAGTGTCTATAGGCATTGTTGTCATCCTACGCCACATGATGCCTGGTAGCCCATAGAGAAACAGTGTGAGGCCAGCTACTGTGTCAACATGCCACCAGGGCCCAGGTGACATGCCACCGCTCCCCCACCGACAGGCATCACGGGTGGGCTACAAACACTCAGCTTGGTGGGGTGGCTAGAGGGCTGGTTGGAGGGATGGCGGGAGAGGGGGGTGTTTTCCGCACATGTCATGGACAATTACTGTCAACTGTCACTGCTGATGTCCCCTCAAACCTGGTGATGTGTGTGTGTGCACATCAACGTGAATGGAAAAGGGGACAATAGCACAGAGCATCTCCGTCTCACCAACCACAGTCACATCACCCGGTGCACTGCACCATCACGTTCCCTCGCGATAAGCCGTATCTGCCTCTCATAATCCCTGTGTATCATAGAACCTACTCACTCAATCAAATCACATGAAATGTTATTTGTCAAATGCGCCGAAAACAACTAGACTTTAATGTGAAATGCTTTGCTTACGAGCCCTTCCCAACGATGCAGAGTTAAAAAAATTGTTACACAAGAGAATACACAAGAATGGAGCTATATACAGGGAGTACCAGTACCAGATCACTGTGGAGCTAGATACAGGGAGTACCAGTACCAGATCACTGTAGAGCTAGATACAGGGAGTACCAGTACCAGATCACTGTGGAGCTATATACAGGGAGATCACTGTGGAGCTATATACAGGGAGTACCAGTACCAGATCACTGTGGAGCTATATACAGGGAGTACCAGTACTAGATCACTGTGGAGCTATATACAGGGAGTACCAGTACCAGATCACTGTGGAGCTATATACAGGGAGTACCAGTACCAGATCACTGTGGAGCTTTATACAGGGAGTACCAGTACCAGATCAATGTGGAGCTATATACAGGGAATACCAGTACCAGATCAATGTGGAGCTATATACAGTGAGTACCAGATCAATGTGGAGCTATATACAGTGAGTACCAGATCAATGTTGAGATATATACAGGGAGTACCAGTACCAGATCAATGTGGAGCTATATACAGGGAGGACCAGTACCAGATCACTGTGGAGCTATATACAGGGAGTACCAGTGCCAGAATGACTAGGTATCACGATAGATAATAATAAGGTATTAGAGGTAGATATGTACATGGATGCAGGGTAAAGTGACTAGGTATCAGGATAGATAATAATAAGGTATTAGAGGTAGATATGTACATGGAGGCAGGGTAAAGTGACTAGGCATCAGGATAGATAATAATAACAACAACACATGAAGGTGAAAATATAATCTGATGTTTTTTTGGTTTTAAATAGCCATGCCGCCATCTGAAGGAAAGGAGAGAACAGAGGACGCTGTCAGTGGTTTGAAGAATCTAGCTCCCCATGGAGGGAGGATAGCTTGGGGGGTGTTTGGGAGGATAGCGGGGGCTCGTATTACAAGTGGTGTGTATGTAATCCGAGGTAAAGGGGATTTGGGTCTGGAGCTAAAGCTCAGTGCTCATTCCTTAGAGCGAGATACAGAGGGACCGAGACAGAGAGAGGGAGACCGAGACAGAGAGAGAGTCCAAGAGAGAGACCGAGACCGAGAGAGAGACCTAGATAGAGAGACTGAGAGCGAGACCGAGACAGAGAGGTACCAAGAGAGAGAGAGAGACCGAGACAGAGAGCGAGACCAAGAGAGAGACCGAGACAGAGAGAGAGACCGAGACTGAGAGAGACCGAGAGAGAGAGAGAGACCGAGAGAGAGAGACAGAGACCGAGAGAGAGACCGAGAGAGAGACAGAGAGAGAGACAGAGAGAGAGACGGTGAGAGAGAGACCGAGACAGATGGAGAGAGACCGAGAGAGAGAGACCGAGACAGAGAGAGAAGACAGAGACAGAGAGAGAGAGACCGAGAGAGAGAGACCGAGACAGAGAGACTGAGACAGAGAGAGAGACCGAGACAGAGAGTGAGACAGAGACCGAGACAGAGAGAGGCCAAGACAGAGAGAGACCGAGAGAGAGAGAGGCCGAGGCAGAGAGAGAGACCAAGAGAGAGACCGAGACAGAGAGAGAGACTGAGACAGAGAGAGATACCAAGAGAGAGACCGAGAGAGAGACCGAGACAGAGAGAGAGTCCAAGAGAGAGACAGAGACCTAGAGAGAGACCTAGATAGAGAGACTGAGAGCGAGACAGAGAGAGACTGAGACAGAGAGACCAAGAGAGAGACCGAGAGAGAGACAGAGAGAGAGAGAGAGACCGAGACAGATGGAGAGAGACCGAGACAGAGAGAGAGAGAGAGAGAGAGAGAGACCGAGAGAGAGAGAGAGAGAGAGACCGAGACAGAGAGACACCGAGAGAGAGACAGAAAGAGAGACAGAGAGAGAGAGCGAGAGAGAGAGAGAGTGAGACAGAGAGAGAGAGAGACCGAGACAGAGAGAGGCCAAGACAGAGAGAGACAGAGAGACTGAGACCAAGAGACTGAGAGATAGAGAGAGAGAGAGAGAGAGACCGAAAGAGAGAGAGACTGAGACAGAGAGAGAGAGACTGAGACAGAGACCGAGAGAGAGAGAGAGACTGAGACCGAGAGAGACCGAAAGAGAGAGAGACTGAGACAGAGAGAGAGAGAGAGAGAGAGAGACTGAGACAGAGAGAGAGACTGAGACCGAGAGACTGAGAGAGAGAGCGAGAGAGAGAGAGAAACAGAGAAAGACTGAGACCGAGAGAGAGAGGCAGTGTGCCAATCCTCTCCTGGGTAATCTACCAGATGCAGAGGCACTTGGGAAGCCAACACCCCGGAATTAAAACACTATCTCTGCTCTTTTCCTTACTCTCTGTGTGTGTGTGTGTGTGTGTGTGTGTGTGTGTGTGTGTGTGTGTGTGTGTGTGTGTGTGTGTGTGTGTGTGTGTGTGTGTGTGTGTGTGTGTGTGTGTGTGCGTGTGCGTGTTTGTGCCATGAAATATCTGTGTGGGAGTTTGAATAAGTTGGTTGTTTATGAGATTGTGTTGCGAGTGGTGTGTGTGTGTGACAGCAATGTGTGTTAGGAGGTAATTGCTGTAGCTTTGTAAAAGAGCCTCCAGAGCACTGCAGAGCGCAGTAGACTGCAGGGCTGTGAAGGTCATTAGTTCTAGCAGCCTCGTAATCAGATATGAAACGTTCAGTTAAGAACCATAATGAAACGTCTGCTGTTGAGCTCTCACTGATGGTCTCCGTGGCGAGCTAGGAGAATATCTGGAATCTCCCCTCCTCCTCTTCTCCTCCCCTCTTCTTCCTCTCTTCCTCCCGCTGTCATTTAAACGCCGTTCTAGGAGAAGAAGATTGCTGAAATATCCTCTCCTCCCGCCACCTCCTCCTTGTTTGCGCTCTGCTCATTCCACTAGCCTTCTCAGACTGTAACCCCGAGGGCAGATTAGAGACGTTCACTGTGACCTGTTGTTCTCTGACTGGTTGTGTAATTTGTCTTCCCAAGTTTTCTTCCTCTCGTGTATAACCACCTGTAATCATCATCTCTGAGACATTGTTGGTATTAGAAGGCAGGTAGCCTAGTGGTTAGAGCATTGGTCTAGTAACCGAAAGGTTGCAGGATCAAATCCCTGAGCTGACAAGGTAAAAATCTGTCGTTCTGCTCCTGAACAAGGCAGTTAACCCACTGTTCCCAGGTCATTGTAAATAAGAATTTGTTCTTAACTGACTTGCCTAATTAAATAAAGGTTAAATTTAAGAAATATAGAACGGCCATCTTTCAGGCTCTGAGGTAAACAGAGCAGTACTGAGGGAGGAGAAGGAGGGTGTGTGCGTGCTTGTGGGTGTGTGGCAGGAGTGTTCATCATTGTAGTGTTGTAATAGCAGCCAGATGTTGTGTTGTAATGATGCCTGCACTCATCCAAATAGGTTTACTTAAGTGTGATGATTAATTACCCAGGATGCTAGCATATGGGAGAGAGAGGGAGACTCCAGAGGCACAATGAGCATCAGTACATTTTACTGAACACAACATTCTGTTGTTGAATGTTTCTTTTGTGGGGCTGTCATCTTTTTGTCAAACCTGTAACTAACTGTGTTAGAGGTATTTTCATTTCTCCATCAAACCTCAAATCACTTACCCTTCCCCATCTCTTATGTCCTCTCCGATACAGAGCAACCGCCCAATCACCATCAGCAGGGCCAGTCCACGCTGCCGCCAGCCCCGCCTCCCCACAAGCAGCAGCCGTCGGTCACCGCGCTCAACCACAACTCCCTGAGCATCCGCAACCGTAACCCCAGCCCGGCCCCACCGGCCGCCCTCCCCGCCGAGCTGCAAACCACACCCGAGTCCGTGCCGCTGCAGGACAGCTGGGTCCTGGGCAGCAATGTGCCACTGGAGAGCAGGTAAGAAAAATACATGGCAACTGTATTAAACGTGAATTAAGCAAACCTGGCAACCTATATCTCAAATCTGGGAGCAGATTGCTCTACATCAAGACATTATGGGTTATAACATAACATTAGCATACCTGGAAAACAGAACCGCTGGTAGGCAACTAGATTCAGCTGCGGGACGATTTTTGTCAAAGCCGATGGTCGGGGAGGCCGGAACATAATTATAATAATTTGTACATTTCAACTAAAATAGATTGTATTTGAAAATAACCATAATTCCATACCTTGATTACATCGAGACATGATCACATATCTCTTTTTATTTGTGAGAATACCTGGCAACCCAATCCGCCAATCTGGCAAGGTAGTCAACCTTGGGAACCATGCCTTAGCTAAACTGGCAAAATGAAACTAGTTAAAGTGGACAAACTAGCATCTGTCCGTAACACTCGTCTGTAACATTCAGCCAACTTGGCAACCCTTACCTCAGCCATCCCAGTAACTATACCCATTTGTGACTTTGCAAATCAAACCAGAGACAATCTGGCAACCCAAACATTTACAATACTGATGTAGCAACACACTGAGTACAATGAGGGTATTTCTTTAGTGTAACCCTCCACCACTAGTCTTCCTCAGAACTAGGATCTTACAGAGAGCACACACTCAAACGTTAACACACACACACACACACACACACTGCCCGGTCACAAAGGCTTTCCTCCCACGTGTTATTGTACAGCTTTTGGACTTGTCAATCAATGACTAGGGACACAGAGGGGGGTTTAAACACACACACACACACACACATTGATTTGTGCCTCTACTGTATTATTAGTAGACTGCAGTCTGGCTCAGGTGTTATAGTGTTAATGGGTCTCTTCCTCCACCTCCTCTCTTGTTATCTCTTCCTCTACCTCCTCTCTCTGTTTTAAACAGTTACCCGCACTGTTCATTCATGCTTTCATTGTTACACAATACAACACATCTCCCTCCTGTCTCTGTGTGTGTCTGTGTGTTGCTGTGTGTGTGCACTTGCGCTGCATGTTTGTTTATGTGCCCGTGTGTGTGTGTGTGTGTGTGTGTGTGTTTCTGTGCTCGTGTGTGTAGTTGCAAGAGTGAATGTGTGTGCGTTTGAAGAAGTTACAGGGCGCTTCTCTTTTGTGAGCGCCCTCACTTACTCCGACCTCAGATCCAACAGTCAATTTGTGCCTCGCTCTTTTTTTGTCCAGAATGTTTCCCACCTTTCTTTTCCAGAAAAAGAATGAACAAATGAAAGAAAGAAAAAGAGGAGAATTAGAAAAAAACTGACTTGGCTATGTAACATTACCAGGCATAAATAGAGGGATGGCTATATAACATTACCAGGCATAAATAGAGGGATAGAGGGATAGAGTAATGAAGGGATGGCGGAATAGAGGAATAGAGGAACAGGACAGTGTAGCTGTAGAGTTAAGCAGGGCCGGGGGCCTCTGGGTGATATGTGTGTGAAAAGCCCTGGCTGTATAGTTTTATATTTTATGACCAGAGAAGTGCCAGGCCAAACAGTGTGTAAAGGGACCCTTGAACAACACACCTGGCTCTCCTAAGGGAGGCCCTGTTTCTTCTCTCTCTCTCTCTCTCTCTCTCTCTCTCTCTCTCTCTCACTCACTCACTCACTCACTCACTCACTCACTCACTCACTCACTCACTCACTCACTCACTCACTCTCTCACACACACACACACACACACACACACACTCACTCACTCACTCTCTCTCATTTCCTCTTTCATTCCCTCTCTCATTCCCTCTCTCATTCCCTCTCTGTCTCTCTGGCCTTTATGGTTCATCTGTCTCCAACACCAGAACCAACCATAACCCCAGACCTCATCTGCAACAGGCGTGTTGGGCAGCAGGAGATCGGGGGGGACTAGCTGGCGTCATGTCCCTCGCCATCCATTTCCTCTTCCTATATGTCCCTCACCATCCATTTCCTCTTCCTATATGTCCCTCATTCTCTCTCTCTCTCTCTCTCTCTCTCTCTCTACTCTCTCTGTCTCTCCTCCTCCTCTTGTCCATGCTATCCTCCTGTATGACCTTGGCTGTCCTCCTCATCTCCTATTGACAAAGCAATATGTAGACATCTATTATTAACAAGAGGGTCTTAATGCTCGTGTTACCCCCCCCCCCCCCCCCCCACCTCCACAGGGAATACAGTTCCACCATGGCATCTGGGCCCAGGGGTGAAGGGGAAAAACACAACACAGGAATGCAGTGGTCAACTCAAAGCCCCGGTCCAAAACCACACCATGACCCTCAGTCTGTGTGTGTGTGTGTGTGTGAGAGAGATCCTCCCTTGCTGTGTGTAGGAAGCCTTTTAACCCAAGCTCTGGCTACAACATGGACAAACACTACAGCACAGAGTACTCACAGTATCAGATTCCCTCTCTCTGCTTTGTAGGCACCTAATTCAACACGTTTGGCTCACACTAGCAGATTTGAGCACTCCCTGTCTGCATCCCAAATGGCACCCTATTCTCTATAATGTCATTCAAAAGTAGTGCACTATAAAGGGAATAGGGTGTGGGGCGGCAGGTAGTCTAGTGGTCAGAGCGGTTGGACTAGTAACCGAAAGGTTGCAAGATCAAATCCCCCAGCTGACAAGGTAACAAGCTGTCGTTCTGCCCCTGAACAAGGCAGTTAACCCACTGTTCCTGTCATTGAAAATAAGAATTTGTTCTTAACTGACTTGCCTAGTTAAATAAATAAAAATTGGGATGCAGGCTAAATGAGTCTGCGTGCAAAGGGAGGTTGTGTTTCATGTGTATACACAATAAGAGCCTGTCAGGGAAATAAACTAAACTGTGAACTCTCTTCATTTGATTTATTTCACCTTTATTTAACCAGGTATTTAACCAGTAGAAAAAGAAGTCTATATACGATGTGAGCAAATGAGGTGAGATAAGGGAGGTAAAGGCAAAAAATGGCCATGGTGGCAAAGTAAATACAATATAGCAAGTAAAACACTGGAATGGTAGATTTGCGGTGGAATAATGTGTAAAGTAGAAATAAAAATAATGGGGTGCAAAGGAGCAAAATGAATAAATAAATACAGTAGGGGGAGAGGTAGTTGTTTGGGCTAAATTATAGATGGGCTATGTACAGGTGCAGTGATCTGTGAGCTGCTCTGACAGCTGGTGCTTAAAGCTAGTGAGGGAGATATGAGTCTCCAGCTTCAGAGATTTTTGTAGTTTGTTCCAGTCATTGGCAGCAGAGAACTGTAAGGAGAGGCGGCCAAAGGAAGAATTGGCTTTGGGGGTGACAAGTGAGATATACCTGCTGGAACGCGTGCTACAGGTGGGTGCTGCTATGGTGACCAGCGAGCTGAGATAAGGGGGGACTTTACCTAGCAGGGCCTTGTAGATGACCTGGAGCCAGTGGGTTTGGCGACGAGTATGAAGCGAGGGCCAGCCAACGAGAGCATACAGGTCGCAGTGGTGGGTAGTATATGGGGCTTTGGTGACAAAACAGATGGCACTGTGATAGACTGCATCCAATTTATTGAGTAGGATATTGGAGGCTATTTTGTAAATGACATCGCTGAAGTTGAGGATCGGTAGGATGGTCAGTTTTACAAGGGTATGTTTGGCAGCATGAGTAAAGGATGCTTTGTTGCTAAATAGGAAGCCAATTCTATATTTAACTTTGGATTGGAGATGTTTGATGTGAGTCTGGAAGTAGAGTTTACAGTCTAACCAGACACCTAAGTATTTGTAGTTGTCCACATATTCTAAGTCAGAACCGTCCAGAGTAGTGATGTTGGACGGGCGGGCAGGTGCAGGCAGCGATCGGTTAAAGAGCATGCATTTAGCTTTACTTGTATTTAAGAGCAATTGTAGGCCACAGAAGGAGAGTTGTATGACATTGAAGCTCGTCTGGAGGTTAGTTAACACAGTGTCCAAAGAAGGGCCAGAGGTACAGAATGGTGTCGTCTGTGTAGAGGTGGATCAAAGAATCAGCAGCAGCAAGATCGACATCATTGATGTATTCAGAGAAGAGGGTCGGTCCAAGAATTGAGCCCTGTGGCACCCCCATAGAGACTGCCAATATGCTCTGTGACGGTGGGATTTGATAAATGTTCCCCTTGCACAAACTGAATCGCAAATCAAGCCCATCATTTCTAAACCAGACATTATTTTTGACATTGAGGCTCAAGAAGAAATGATGAAAGAAAAGTGTAATAATTTAAGGGTAGGAAGTACTCTCCAGGCTTCAACGGTTCTCTTTCTCTTTCAGAGGATGTTGATGAGCAGGTATCATCCCTTTTAAGGTTTTATTGGAAACGTAGTTTAACTACATGTGTGCCGACGAGGAGTATTTTACTACACATCATCTCATCTTACAACATCTTGATCATGTTGGCTCCTTCTGTGAAGTCTTCTTTAAATCTTCTCAACTATGTTGGTCGGCCTGGCAACAAAGTAAAGATCCTATATATAAAAACATAAATATTTTTCGTTATTGACAGCATGAGGTGTACTATTTATTTTTATAAAAACGGTTGACAGATCACATAAAAAAAACAGCTGCATCTTTAAGGGAAATAATGACACGTTGTTGTCTTAGAAACGTACCAGAGAAGGCCATTTTCTTTAGGCTTCAGATGCGGTCTTTAGTCAACTTTCTGCACGACAATATTGCTACATTTGTGTTTGTTCTTTTGACTTCCCTTCCCTCCATCTCAGTTCTTATGTTCTTTTTTGTTGCATCAATGAAGCAATAGTAAAATAATATAGCCAGATATACTTATAAAAGTAAATATAGGGTACATTAAAATGATGACAATTACTCACACACTCATGACGCACACACCCTCTCACCACCACCCTCTTACAGAACGGTCTCCATCATAACCTTTTAACTCAATAAGCCCACTTTAACCACCCTCCTCTTCTGTCACCATTACTCCTCTGATTACACCATTACTCCTCTGATTACTATATTGTCACATATTCATTTAATACTGAGGACATAAAGAGAAAATCCCCTGGAGACGAACGCTAACGTTAGCTAGCTCCTTTCACCATGACAATAACATTGAAAAGCCCTGTTGAGGAGACACTATAGCTAACGTTAGCTAACTCCTTTTACTACGACAATTACTTCTAAAGCCCTGTTGAGGAGACACTATAGCTAACGTTAGCTAACTCCTTTTACTACGACAATTACTTCTAAAGCCCTGTTGAGGAGACACTATAGCTAACGTTAGCTAACTCCTTTTACTACGACAATTACTTCTAAAGCCCTGTTGAGGAGACACTATAGCTAACGTTAGCTAACTCCTTTTACTACGACAATTACTTCTAAAGCCCTGTTGAGGAGACACTATAGCTAACGTTAGCTAACTCCTTTTACTACGACAATTACTTCTAAAGCCCTGTTGAGGAGACACTATAGCTAACGTTAGCTAACTCCTTTTACTACGACAATTACTTCTAAAGCCCTGTTGAGGAGACACTATAGCTAACATTAGCTAACTCCTTTTACTACGACAATTACTTCTAAAGCCCTGTTGGGGAGACACTATAGCTAACGTTAGCTAACTCCTTTTACTACGACAATTACTTCTAAAGCCCTGTTGGGGAGACACTATAGCTAACGTTAGCTAACTCCTTTTACTACGACAATTACTTCTAAAGCCCTGTTGGGGAGACACTATAGCTAACGTTAGCTAACTCCTTTTACTACGACAATTACTTCTAAAGCCCTGTTGGGGAGACACTATAGCTAACATTAGCTAACTCCTTTTACTACGACAATTACTTCTAAAGCCCTGTTGGGGAGACACTATAGCTAACGTTAGCTAACTCCTTTTACTACGACAATTACTTCTAAAGCCCTGTTGGGGAGACACTATAGCTAACGTTAGCTAACTCCTTTTACTACGACAATTACTTCTAAAGCCCTGTTGGGGAGACACTATAGCTAACATTAGCTAGCGCCTTTCACCAATTACATCTAAAGTCGTGTTGTGTGTTCTAGTGTTCCATCACCTTTGCTACTTCATCTATTGTCTCCTCCTATTGAGATCTTGTATAGAGTCTGGTTCCACTCAGTGACGGAGTGCTTCAGTTCTCTCTGAGAGGTTCTAAGAGTCTGTCTTAGAACCTGTGTATGTCACAAACCACTTAACATGGTGGTGCTTGATGCATTCAAAGACCCCTCTCTCTCTCGCATCTGCAGATGAATAACTCTCTATACATAAATAGGGTCCTCTCAGCATGGTCAGTGAAAAATAACAAAAGCATTGCTTCTTTATATACCCCGACACACACACACACACACACACACACACACACACACACACACACACATTTCCACATCTGTGAATCCCAACCACACAACTTCAACTTCTCTAAACATAGCTTCTGAGAGCAAGGAGATGATTCCAAGCAGGGTGTGAACGACAACCCTGATATAGGAAACAAATGTGTGTGTGTGTGTGTGTGTGTGTCTGTCTGTCTGTCTGTGTCTGTGTGTGTCTGTCACTTAAATGTGTCCTTGTTATCCGCCTACCAGGATAGACTGTAATTAAAGCCTTTGCCATAAACCTAATGCTTTATAAACTTCCCCTGCAGAAAGACAATAAACTCCAACAGTGATTAACTGTTCTTTTTGATGACAAAATACTGTATTTTACTACACCTTTCATTATGACAGTATATCAACAACAGCTTTTTAATTCAGCAAAATCAACCATGTGAATATTTGAGTGCTATTTGAAATACAAAACGACATTAATAATGATAATACTGTGATGAAAGTCTCTGTAAATGATTTGTACCGTGTTACAGACGCGCATACAAATCAGAATTGTGACCCATAACTTAACGCCGATAGCGCTATATCTCGGCTTCACTGGCTGGAATTCAGTCTGAGTGGCAAGTCTGTACAGCCCAGGGGTTATTTCCTTTAAACACTCAGTGAATATCAGAGAGACAAGCTTTTCATCAAAGACACATTATTCCACTATCCTGTAGCGCAAATGAGAAAGTTAGATCAACACCATTGTAATGGCTTGATCAACTGCTTCTTAAAGTCTCTCATTTTATTGAAAGTATCTCTTACTTGAATTCTTCACACCATATTCCTCCTTAGCTCATAACGCGAGAGAGACGCGCACACACACAGGCACAATCATACGCACACACACACACACACACACTCATAGCTCCTCGAGAGAAGAGACAGACAGCCGGCCTATCATATGTACACCGAGGTTAATCTCTTCAGACTAAACACACACCAACTGTGGTATGCCTTTAGCTAACCCACACACACAGCCCCCGACCTCACCAGCCCCAGACTATCTATGGAAACACGAGGAAGGCTATGTTCTCCAGTCCTGTTCGTGAGCCGACTAGCTAATAAAGTTTGTACAAATATTTTACAGCCTGGGGGATTAAATCAATGTTGCCCCCGGTAACATTGTGAGCGATAAGCTATAGCGTCACCATCCCATGAATGCCAATTATGGACATTGGCATATATCCATACACCTACAGGAAAGAGCTGACGATACGAGGCTAGGTTCTTCACTTTTCTTTTCTTTCATCTGTCACTGGTACTTTTTCAAAGTCAAGCTAGGGTGTCAGACTTCAATGTCTGTGCTCTCCTGCAGCTTTGTGGCTGTCGTCATCGAGATAATACCTTTTGGCTTTCATTTTATTTTCGGTGTTTCTTTGTGGATTGCGTAGTACTTTTTTTGTGGATTGATAGTACTTATGTCAGGATAATGAACATGTGAAGTGACGATTTTGGAGAGGGACATAATGAGAGTGGAGAGATTTTGAGTTTTAAATGAGTTGAAAAGTGGATGGATGGAGGGGGAGGCCCAGGTGTTTGAGAGCTGTTTTGTGAATGAGAGAGGGATGGGTATAGCATGTCAGAGGTCTGAGTGGAGGACAAGGAGGGGTGGAGAGGAAGATGAAGGATAAGTAGATAACATGAGAGAGAGAGAGAGAGAGAGAGAGAGACAGAGAGAGACAGAGAGAGCAGTCGGGATAGAAAAGGGGTGTGTGGGTACTCAAGGGGATTAGGTTAGAGATGGGAGGAGTGTGAAAGGTCTCATTCCGAGGTGATAATCCCTCATCACCCAATCCGTGACTCATTGTCATTCTCACCTGTTGTGTCAGAGGACTGCCTCCCACGCCTGTCTCACACACACACACACATCATAGACACACAGAGACACATGCATACACACACATCTCATAGACAAACACACACACTCCTTTGCCGCACCATCCCTCCTCTCTACCTCTGGATCAGTTTTCATTAGCCCGGTCTGCAACTCAACACCTAGATTTTACGACAAATATGATTCCCCGCCCCTTTATTTTCTCAAAGTAGCTCAGCCTCTTGTCTTTTCTCTGAGCCTGCCATGTTGCATTAACTTCCCTTCAATGTAATTTATATGCTCTGGGGGGAAAACAATGTGTGTTGACGTAGCTAACCTGCTAGTTCTAGCTATTGTACAGTATGGCTGCATGCTAGTGCTAACATGTCTTCTCTATTTATTTATTTTATCTTTATTTAACAAAGCAAGTCAGTTAAGAACAAATTCTTATTTTCAATGACGTCCTAGGAACAGTGGGTTAACTGCCTGTTCAGGGGCAGAACGACAGATTTGTACCTTGTCAGCTCGGGGATTTGAACTTGCAACCTTCCGGTTACTAGCCCAACGCTCTAACCACTAAGCTACCCTGCCGCCTCTATAGCCTCACGCTAATGCTAATATTGCTTTTCTATCCTCCTGCTAATGTTCACATAGCATCCATATGTCCCAATGCTAACACTAACATGAGCGTGTTTAAGACCTCAATGCTAACATAGCTTATTTATGGCCTCATGCTAATGCTAACAAACTGTTTAGTCTCTATGGCCTTGTGGTAAAGCTTATATATGTCAACATGCTAACGCTAAGATTATTGTCTCTATGGCCACATGCTAATGTTAGCGTCTCTCTCCTCAGCCCATTGTTGGAGAGCTCTGGAGATGTGGAAGGGGATATGGGGGGGATTAGCATAGTAATGCTGCTCAGCGTCAGGCCACCTCCAGTCAATTAACAATGGTGGCCCCCGCCACATGCGTGCCTTTGCTCTTGCAGTCGCTCTACAAATCCCTTATGCCAAAGGAAACTGGTTGCGGCTGGCCCACTATCAAAGCACTGAGAAACCCTTTTGGCCCCGTAGTGTAGGTATCGGGCACAGAGATGCTATCTAAAGGATAGAGCAATTATATCTATCCTCTGTTGCCGTTTGATTTCAATACTCACGGAAGAAGTCATTGAACTTTGTCTAGATTTTATTATCATTGTCAGGTTTTTTTAATCCGAATATTTAATTATAGTTTCAAAACGTTTTTAAATCCAGACACGTTTCCATGTAGACTTCGTCTCTATCTTTTCACTGATACGAGCGAACAAAGATAATGTTTTGGTTGAAAGGAGCCTTTTGAACTGGATAAGGTAGCTAAATTCAATTAAAAAGTATCACCATTTCTTCCCATAAACGCAGAATCCGTTTTCATTCGAATGAATTGTCTTTTTAATTAGGAGATTGATAAGAACGCTCACATTGTTTTTTAAACAAACATATTCGATTTCCCATTTGAGGTATGACTTTTTCTCTAAATACCTCTCTCTCACTTTTCCACAAAATGAAATATGAAAGACACCATTGGAATGTGTTGCACATTAGACATACAATCCAGACACCTGGCAATTTGATAAGGTCATAAATAATACTGAAGTGCCTATCGCATATCCAATGTAGTGTATGTATGGGTAATATAAAGTCTAAGAAGACAAATGGGTAGCAAACACACACACACACACACACACACACACAGAGTCAAACACCCTGGGGAGCTAAATGCTTTACAGTACACTAAAACAATGTGTGAACGCTATAAGAATGTAAAATACTAGGGTGAGGAAAACCAACAGCCAAACAAACGAGCTTCACTGACTATACCGTTTTAGACGAACATTTTATACCTGTACTTTAGTGTTACACCAATCTGGAAATAGCAAACTAAATAAAACTTGATTTAAAGTGGATCTAAATCTATACAAGGAAACAATACAAGGAAATGCAGTATCTGAGTAAGCGCTTACACACTCTTTTCAACACACACTCCCTCGGGGGTGTGGCGTGACGTTGGAGTGGTGCTTCGCGGTGAGATGGGAGTGGAGAGAGCAGTTCTATCTCCATTTGGCCAGGTCAGTAGGGTCAGTCTGGGCTGGAGGGCTACATTGCCATGACGCACAGGTCACTAAGGTCAGGGTATGTGTGGTCAAGACTTATAACTGGACAATTCATCAGAGAGAGAGAGAGAGAGAGAGAGAGAGAGAGAGTTTTAAGTTCACATGCATAAGTACAGTGAAATGCTTAACTTGCAAGCCCTACCCAACAGTGCAGGGATCTGTATCAAATGGGATAACTAATACAAAATATTTAAACATGTAACTAGAGAAATAGAGAGACTTATTATCCCTCTAATAACATATAAAATACTATTGTTCTGGTTTGGCTCCAATATCTTTTATTGTCTGTTCTCACCACTAGTACAGAGAAAAAAGAGAGAGGCGAGGGGTATGTAAGAGCCTATAGCAGGGTTATATAACAGGGTTATCCACAACTCAATTGAACACATTGACTCTGCCAGCGTGGCCTTAAACAGCCTGCTTTATGGAGGGAATAAAAGACTCTCCTCCATCTCTGATCGCACCGCTACTTTCTCTTTTCATCATCACACATTTATCTATCCCCCTCTCCTCTCCTCTCCTCCACGGTCTCTTTTCATCTATCCCCCTCTCCTCTCCTCCACTGCCGCTGTGGAAATGGAGGGAGGAGGTGGAAGAGAAGTGAAGATGAAAAATACACAAAGAGATAGAAATGAAATTCGAATGTGTCACTTCTCTGGATCGAGGGCTTCGGCTTGTATATTGAATGTGTGTGTGTGTGTGTGTGTGTGTGTGTGTGTGTGTGTGTGTGTGTGTGTGTGTGTGTGTGTGTGTGTGTGTGTGTGTGTGTGTAGGTGTGTGTGTAGGTGTGTGTGTAGGTGTGTGTGTAGGTGTGTGTGTGTAGGTGTGTGTGTGTAGGTGTGTGTGCCTGTGTGCATGCTCAGGTGGCTGAGTGTGCTTTTGGGACCTAATTAGAGTGTGTGTCCTTACGCAACTGCGTGTGCCCGTGCGTGCGTGCGCGCGCGTGTGTGTGTTCTTCCAACCCTGCATGTCTGTGTGACACCTGTCTGCCAGACAGGTCCACACAGGGGGACCATCTCCCCATCGCTCTGTGTGTGTCGACATGTCTGGCTGCCAAAACTAATAACGTCGGCAATAACACTGATCTCCTCAAGTCTTCCCTTCTCTCTAATTGTGTTGTATACTAATACACTTTGATTAAACACACACACGCTTCTCTAATTGTGTTATGTCTCTGGTATCTCCATCTCCCTCATGTAGAAAATTAGCAAAGCAAGCCGTTCTGGAAAACGGGCATGACAACCTGATAGAGATGGATGTGTTCCCTCCCGCGTGCCACGAAGGTGCCTATGGGGATGGGTACGTGCCTCCATCTCAGTCTCTCCGAGTGTCCATCCCCTCCGCTTGTCGTCCTCCTCTACGCATGTGTAACCCCTGGCAACATTGAGCCGAATACAAGCACACACACAGAGGGATTAGCATCACGCACATGTCCAATCCCATATACATTTGTTTTCCACAACTTTATCGGGGACACACTATAAGACAAGACACTGGGTAGAAAGCATGCCTTGGGGTCGTATTGTAACGCTATTGGGATGCAAGCCTTTGTAATCGTACTGCCTTCTTTGGCCTACCAACCCTCTCACATAGATTCCCTCAGTCTTATCCCGGACTTCACCCAGTGTGTCACAGCAGCAAGACGTTACCATGTAATGGGATGGAAGGCTCAGTGTTGTCTGGCTGGTTCTAGAGCTAGAATCAGCTCTGTTTGTCCCATTGTCTGATGTCTCCATGCTTGTTTCTTGTCCGTGTGCTTGTCTAAAGCAAGACAAAAGACACTATTAAACCAGTCCTGTTTTGGAGCATTGCTTACCTTGGCTGTCTGTTTGCTAATCCAGATTGGGCTTTGGCATGGTTGTTAAGTGACAAAAGGGGGGAGAGGAAGCTTACATTTGAAAAACATACAGGGATGGGTTTGTCAGTTCTGTCCCGCACTTAGTTGGGTTGTAGTTGTCTTCGGTGAAGGAGAGCTACTTCCTCGAGGAAGGAGCAAACTAAATTGAGGACGGACACGTCACCTCTGAGGGATTTTTAAAGGGTTAAGTAAACACTTCCCTGGTTTTAATATCCATTCTTTCTGCTACTCTGACACTTATCCCTGTCCATCAGGGTGTGGATCTACAACTTCAAATCCTCTCTCTCTCTCTCTCTCTCTCTCTCTCTCTCTCTCTCTCTCTCTCTCTCTCTCTCTCTCTCTCTCTCTCTCTCTCCCTCATACTCATACTCATACTCATACTCAAACTCATACTCAATGTTCCATGTACTGAGATCTACTTCACAATCAGAGAAACAGCTTTACCTGCATGTGGTGTATGCTTGTGTGTGTGAGGGTGTGCGAGCACACACCACACTCACGCACATACTCTCATTCTCATGCACACACACAAACAAGGGCATTCACGCACCCTCTCTCTCACACACACACACACACACATATACACAGTAAAGCACCCTCAAACACACTCCAGGGTCTGATTGGAAACTAGAGTGAAGCCCTCTGTCCTCTGGCTTGCTCCCTGGTTCAATCAATGAGCAGTGACACACACACACACACAGTCTCCAGTAGAAACACACACTAATTAATTTGATTAAAATAGCTGACCTTGGTAATTACCTCAAGCCAGCTGGTCTCTTAGGTAATCCTACTTGTACTGCTGGAAGGGGATTTTTTATTTAAAAAATACAACCGCAGTCCTTGTATGTCTTTCCATAGCATTTTTGGAATGCTCTGTCTGTTCCGTGTTCATATGCTTCTTGTTTTAGACTTCACAGGCCTTCAAGTGTTTGTTTGTTGTTTGTTTAAACTAAGTGTCTCGTTCATTTGCTACTGTAGCTGTTACTTTGTTTGTTTTAAACGGGAACCTCAGAAACCTGGTCCCAGATCTGTTTATGCGATCTTATCAAAGAATGACCAGGAGTTGGGTATACAGCACAGACAGATCTGGGACCAGGCTAGAAATGTGTAGCCGATGTAGATCCATTCCATCTCCTACTTTGTCCAGTCTCCATTCTCACCCTCCTTCTCCCTCCCTCTCTTTCTTTCTCCTCTCCTCTCCTCTTCTCCAGGCACTTCCTCTTCAAGACAGGCACCGGCACGACCCCTCTGTTCAGCACGGCTACTCCAGGCTACACCATGGCAACGGGCTCCGTCTATTCGCCGCCCACGCGGCCCCTACCCAGAAACACCCTCTCCCGCTCCGCCTTCAAGTTCAAGAAGTCCTCCAAGTACTGCTCCTGGAGATGCACTGCTCTCAGCGCCGTGGGACTGTCCGTCCTGCTGTCTGTCCTGCTCTGCTATTGCATAGGTAGGATAGTACTGCTACAGTGTATGCACCTACACACACACTCACTCTGTAGTGGATACCTTATACAGATGTAGGATCTTAATTTGAACAGTCTTTTGTTACTGCAAAATTTTCTGAATGCAGATGAGCTACATGATTGACAAATTCACTGATAACATTAAGAGTATTGCACTTTTTATGTAGCCTTTTTCAGTCAAAATGAAGGGCTAAATGTAAAAATCCTGTTGCTGCAGGATTATTTTGCTGCGACAATACTGGTCAAATTAAGATCTAACATATGTAGGTAACCGTTGGATCAGCTGTGAAAGTAATTTCCAGTGTTTTAAAACCACACTCCCCCAAATCTAGCATCTACCACATGAAACGGGTACATAAGGTTTAGACAAAGCAGTAACCAACCACAGCTGTCTATCGCTAAGGCCCCAGGGCTCTTCCGCTTTGCTTTAGTTTACATTCCTTCGACAGCGCTGTAAATGCCAATCTGATAGCGATAGCATTTCCTATCACTGACATTGGACACGCTCAGCCTTAAACAAGCACAGTGATTGCTCAGGTCTTTGATTATAAACCCTGAATAGTTTCAGTTTCCAGCTGGCGCGGAGGAGTATTGTTGACACACACACACACACACACACACACACACACACACACACACACACACACACACAGGAGTGTGTTGCCACAGTACCCCGATGCCTCTATTCAGTTGTTGTGACTAGCTGTGATAGATAGCAAATGCAGCAGCTATTGCTCATAGAATGTGTGTGTGTGTGTGTGTGAGAGAGGGAGGGAGGGAGAAATCTGACTGTATTAGTATTCACCATGCACTACATTCAGCTATAGCGGGAAGGAACTCTCTGCCCCCTCATCCACTCTGTTGGATCTCTGCTGTAGAGAGAGACAAATCACATGTTGTTTATCACAGGCTTCATAAACCACAGGTGTAGACCAACAGTGAAATGCTTACTTTACAGGCCCTTCCCAACAACGCAGAGAGAAAGAAAATAGAGAAATAATAGTAATTATACAAGTAATAATAGATACACATAATAGATAACGTGACTATTTACAAGGGGTACCAGTACCAGTCTATATGCAGGGGTACGAGGTAATTGAGGTAGATATCTACATATAACCAAGAATAAAGTGACAGATAGTAAACAGTACCAGTTGATATGCAGGGGTACGAGGTAATTGAGGTAGATATCTACATATAACCAAGAATAAAGTGACAGATAGTAAACAGAACCAGTTGATATGCAGGGAGGGGTATGAGGTAATTGAGGTAGATATCTACATATAACTAAGAATAAAGTAACAGATAGTAAACAGTACCAGTTGATATGTAGGGGTACGAGGTAATTGAGGTAGATATCTACATATAACTAAGAATAAAGTGACAGATAGTAAACAGTACCAGTTGATATGCAGGGGTATGAGGTAATTGAGGTAGATATCTACATATAACTAAGAATAAAGTGACAGATAGTAAACAGTACCAGTCTATATGCAGGGTACGAGGTAATTGAGGTAGATATCTACATATAACTAAGAATAAAGTGACAGATAGTAAACAGTACCAGTTGATATGCAGGGGTATGAGGTAATTGAGGTAGATATCTACATATAACTAAGAATAAAGTGACAGATAGTAAACAGTACCAGTTGATATGCAGGGGTATGAGGTAATTGAGGTAGATATCTACATATAACTAAGAATAAAGTGACAGATAGTAAACAGTACCAGTTGATATGCAGGGGTATGAGGTAATTGAGGTAGATATCTACATATAACTAAGAATAAAGTAACAGATAGTAAACAGTACCAGTTGATATGCAGGGGTATGAGGTAATTGAGGTAGATATCTACATATAACTAAGAATAAAGTAACAGATAGTAAACAGTACCAGTTGATATGCAGGGGTATGAGGTAATTGAGGTAGATATCTACATATAACTAAGAATAAAGTAACAGATAGTAAACAGTACCAGTTGATATGTAGGGGTACGAGGTAATTGAGGTAGATATCTACATATAACTAAGAATAAAGTGACAGATAGTAAACAGTACCAGTTGATATGCAGGGGTATGAGGTAATTGAGGTAGATATCTACATATAACTAAGAATAAAGTGACAGATAGTAAACAGTACCAGTCTATATGCAGGGTACGAGGTAATTGAGGTAGATATCTACATATAACTAAGAATAAAGTGACAGATAGTAAACAGTACCAGTTGATATGCAGGGGTATGAGGTAATTGAGGTAGATATCTACATATAACTAAGAATAAAGTGACAGATAGTAAACAGTACCAGTTGATATGCAGGGGTATGAGGTAATTGAGGTAGATATCTACATATAACTAAGAATAAAGTAACAGATAGTAAACAGTACCAGTTGATATGCAGGGGTATGAGGTAATTGAGGTAGATATCTACATATAACTAAGAATAAAGTGACAGATAGTAAACAGTACCAGTTGATATGCAGGGGTATGAGGTAATTGAGGTAGATATCTACATATAACTAAGAATAAAGTAACAGATAGTAAACAGTACCAGTTGATATGCAGGGGTATGAGGTAATTGAGGTAGATATCTACATATAACTAAGAATAAAGTAACAGATAGTAAACAGTACCAGTTGATATGCAGGGGTATGAGGTAATTGAGGTAGATATCTACATATAACTAAGAATAAAGTAACAGATAGTAAACAGAACCAGTTGATATGCAGGGGTATGAGGTAATTGAGGTAGATATCTACATATAACTAAGAATAAAGTGACAGATAGTAAACAGTACCAGTTGATATGCAGGGGTATGAGGTAATTGAGGTAGATATCTACATATAACTAAGAATAAAGTAACAGATAGTAAACAGAACCAGTTGATATGCAGGGGTACGAGGTAATTGAGGTAGATATCTACATATAACTAAGAATAAAGTGACAGATCGTAAACAGTAGCGGCAGCGTATGTGATGAGTAACATAAAAAGTTTGTGCAAAAAGGGTCAATGCAGATAGTCTGGGTAGCTATTTAACTATTTAGCAGTCGTATGGCTTGGGGGTAGAAGCTGTTCAGGGACATGGTTGGTTCCAGACTTGGTGGATCGGTACCGCTTGCCGAGGGAGAGAGAAATGGAGGGAAAATAAATCATGTTGATTCAAACACACTCGATAACTGGAGCTAGATAACTGGACTCTCTCTTGCGCCTGCAGACACACACACACACAGTGGGTAGGAACAGTAAGCCCAGTTGACTGTTTGTAGTAGTCAGTTCAGAGTGATGGATCTAGCCCTGCAGCTGTCCAGAACAGAACAGGAAGCCCTCACACCTCAGTGTGGACTATAGAGCTGTGAGACTTAGAGACCGACTAGATGGACGCTGCCATGTTACCTGTCTGCTGTCCACTTAGCAGCACTTGAGCAGAACCCCCCCCCCCCCCCCCCCCTTCTTCTCTCTCTCTGTCAATACAGAGGCTAATGGGCCTCTGGGCCTGTCCGTCACTCAGATAGTGTGAAGGATGACACACTCGTGTGGAGGACACACACGCACACACACACATAAGTGCATGCAATGCTCTCTCTTTCTTCCACACACACACACACACACACACACACACACACACACACACACACACACACACACACACACACACACACACACACACACACACACACACACACACACACACACACACACACACACACATACAGTTGAAGTCAGAAGTTTACAATGGACAATGACCCCAAGCATACTTCCGAAGTTGTGGCAAAATGGCTTAAGGACAACAAAGTCAAGGTATTGGAGTGGCCATCACGAAACCCTGACATCAATCCTATAGAAAATGTGTGGGCAGAACTGAAAAAGCGTGTGCGAGCAAGGAGGCCTACAAACCTGACTCAGTTACACCAGCTCTGTCAGGAGGAATGGGCCAAAATTCACCCAACCTATTGTGGGAAGCTTGTGGAAGGCTACTTGAAATGTTTGACCTAAGTTAAACAATTTCAAGGCAATGCTACCAAATACTAATTGAGTGTATGTAAACTTCTGACACACTGGGAATGTAATGAAAGAAATAAAAGCTGAAATAAATCATTCTCTGACATTCCACATTCTTAAAATGAAGTGGTGATCCTAACTGAACTAAGACAGGGCATTTTTACTAGGATTAAATGTCAGGAATTGTGAAAACTGAGTTTAAATGTATTTGGCTAAGGTGTATGTAAACTTCCGACTTCAACTGTACACTAGAACTCACAGAATACAAACCCAAATGCCTTCACATCCGCTATTCTGAACCGCCAGTGATTCACATAACCTCATCCTCACCAAGGAAGATACATTATTAATATGTCATGCTGCCCAGTAGGCTTGAAAGGAAGGAAGAAAGACCCCGAATGACCTGTTCAGTGCAGCGACAACAACACATTCTCTTCCTACCAGAAAGCTAATGATGGAATCCAACCCAGCAGGAAATGGTTGCTGTGTCAGTGGGGTGTCAGCGGGCTGTGTATGTGTGTGTCCGTGCGTGCAGTGGCGTGCATACACACTCCGCCCCAGCGCCAATCATTCCAACATTTATGTCCGGACCAGAACCACAGTAGGGCGCCCCGCCAACCAAAGCTAAGTTATGGTAAAATATGGAGAGCTAATCTCTACGGCTCCCTGTAGGGGACAATCATTACCATCCACCCTCAGATTGAGTTTCTCTGTAGCCTTTTATCTGAATACGTCGGCTTTGGCGGAGGACACTGTTGTCTTTCCACAAACCTCATTATGTGTTTCTGTAGTGAGAAACACACATGCTTACTCAGTGGTCGCCTCATACGGAGTCAGTCCTGATAATGAGGTGAAAGAACCTTAATGAAGAATTCATGAGACCATGAACACAGTTATGAGGAGATTTGCGACACACACACACTAAACACACACACACTAACTTTACAACACACACACACACACTAACAAACACTAACTTTAAAACACACACAGACACTAGCACACACTAACTTTAAAACACACACACTAACACACACTAACTTTAAAACACACACACACTAACACACACTAACAAACACACACTAACACACACTCACTTTAAAACACACACACATTCACACACACACTAATTTTAAAACGCACGCACACTAACACACACTAACTTTAAAACACACACACACACACACTAACTTTAAAACACACTAACACACACTAACTTTAGAACACACACACACTAATTTTAAAACACGCACACACACACACACACACACTAACTTTAGAACACACACACACTAACTTTAAAACACACACACACTAACACACACTAACAAACACTAACTTTAAAACACACACACATTCACACACACTAATTTTAAAACGCACACACACTAACACACACTAACTTTAAAACACGCACACATTCACACACACTAATTTTAAAACGCACACACACTAACACACACTAACTTTAAAACACGCACACACACACACTAACTTTAAAACACACTAACACACACTAACTTTAGAACACACACACACTAATTTTAAAACACGCACACACACACACACTAACTTTAGAACACACACACACTAACTTTAAAACACGCACACACACACACTAACTTTAAAACACACACACTAACACACACTAACTTTAAAACACACACACACTAACACACACTAACTTTAAAACACACACACACTAACACACACTAACTTTAGAACACACACACTAACTTTAAAACACACACACACTAACTTTAAAACACACACACACTAACACACACTCACTTTAAAACACACACACTAACTTTAAAACACACACACACTAACTTTAAAACACACACACACTAACTTTAAAACACACACACACACACTAACATACACTAACTTTAAAACACACACACACACTAACACACATTCACTTTAAAACACACACACACTAACACAAAGTAACATTAAAACACACACACTAACTTTAAAACACACACACACTAACACACACTAACTTTAAAACACACACACACTTAAAGATGAACTCTCTAAAGTGTGTATCACAAGCCTAAAGTGGTCGGTTTTTGTGTACTACGTCATCCAATTGTTATGCAATATGTTACGAATTTTGCAATTTGTATGATATGTTCCAAGTTAAATTTGGGTAATATGTTAGGAATTTGTTGTGCTTAAGATCCCAGAGTGCAGCTTTAATTTGACTTATTTCAAGCATGTATTCTATTATGGCTCAACTTTATGGCCTGATAATGAAAACACTTTGCGTGTGTGTGTGTGCAAAGTGTTTTCATTATCAGGCCATAAAGTTGACACTGTGTGTGTGTGTGTGTGTGTGTGTGTGTGTGTGTGTGTGTGTGTGTGTGTGTGTGTGTGTGTGTGTGTGTGTGTGTGTGTGTGTGTGTGTGTGTGTGTGTGTGTGTGTGTGTGTGTGTGTGTGTGTGTGCGCAAAGTGTTTTCATTATCAGGCCATAAAGTTGACACTGTGTGTGTGTGTGTGTGTGTGTGTGTGCAAAGTGTTTTCATTATCATTACCGTGTGTGTGTGTGTGTGTGTGTGTGCAAAGTGTTTTCATTATCATTACCGTGTGTGTGTGTGCAAAGTGTTTTCATTATCATTACCGTGAGTGTGTGCAAAGTGTAAATAAATGTAACAAATTTAACACCAACACCAACCTTGTATGGTACTTCGGCACAGAGGACTATGACTTTCCTGTCACCAAATGCTGGTAGCTTTAAGGTTGAGGAGGAGCAATAGACAGTATATTAGAGCCTGTCATGAATGACCACTCAACACACTCTGACAGTGGCTGATTCTCAAATGACACCCTATTGCTTATGTAGTGCACTGCTTTTGACCAGGGCCCGTAGGGCCCAATGTAGTGCACTATGTAGAGAATAGGTGCCATTTGGGACATAGTGAGAGACTCATAAGGCATGTATTTATCTCTGTAGCTGTGTTAGGGGAGAATAGAGACTCATAAAGCATGCATTTCTCTCTGTAGCTGTGTTAATGGAGAATAGAGACTCATAAGGCATGTATTTCTCTCTGTAGCTGTGTTAGGGGAGAATAGAGACTCATAAGGCATGTATTTCTCTCTGTAGCTGTGTTAGGGGAGAATAGAGACTCATAAGGCATGTATTTCTCTCTGTAGCTGTGTTAGGGGAGAATAGAGACTCATAAGGCATGTATTTCTCTCTGTAGCTGTGTTAGGGGAGAATAGAGACTCATAAGGCATGTATTTCTCTCTGTAGCTGTGTTAGGGGAGAATAGAGACTCATAAGGCATGTATTTCTCTCTGTAGCTGTGTTAATGGAGAATAGAGACTCATAAGGCATGTATTTCTCTCTGTAGCTGTGTTAGGGGAGAATAGAGACTCATAAGGCATGTATTTCTCTCTGTAGCTGTGTTAGGGGAGAATAGAGACTCATAAGGCATGTATTTCTCTCTGTAGCTGTGTTAGTGGAGAATAGAGACTCATAAGGCATGTATTTCTCTCTGTAGCTGTGTTAATGGAGAATAGAGACTCATAAGGCATGTATTTCTCTCTGTAGCTGTGTTAGGGGAGAATAGAGAATCATAAGGCATGTATTTCTCTCTGTAGCTGTGTTAATGGAGAATAGAGACTCATAAGGCATGTATTTCTCTCTGTAGCTGTGTTAGTGGAGAATAGAGACTCATAAGGCATGTATTTCTCTCTGTAGCTGTGTTAGTGGAGAATAGAGACTCATAAGGCATGTATTTCTCTCTGTAGCTGTGTTAATGGAGAATAGAGACTCATAAGGCATGTATTTCTCTCTGTAGCGTTGTTAATGGAGAATAGAGACTCATAAGGCATGTATTTCTCTCTGTAGCTGTGTTAGGGGAGAATAGAGACTCATAAGGCATGTATTTCTCTCTGTAGCTGTGTTAATGGAGAATAGAGACTCATAAGGCATGTATTTCTCTCTGTAGCTGTGTTAGTGGAGAATAGAGACTCATAAGGCATGTATTTCTCTCTGTAGCTGTGTTAATGGAGAATAGAGACTCATAAGGCATGTATTTCTCTCTGTAGCTGTGTTAATGGAGAATAGAGACTCATAAGGCATGTATTTCTCTCTGTAGCTGTGTTAGGGGAGAATAGAGACTCATAGGGCATGTATTTCTCTCTGTAGCTGTGTTAGTGGAGAATAGAGACTCATAAGGCATGTATTTCTCTCTGTAGCTGTGTTAGTGGAGAATAGAGACTCATAAGGCATGTATTTCTCTCTGTAGCTGTGTTAGGGGAGAATAGAGACTCATAAGGCATGTATTTCTCTCTGTAGCTGTGTTAGTGGAGAATACAGACTCATAAGGCATGTATTTATCTCTGTAGCTGTGTTAGTGGAGAATAGAGACTCATAAGGCATGTATTTCTCTCTGTAGCTGTGTTAGTGGAGAATAGAGACTCATAAAGCATGCATTTCTCTCTGTAGCTGTGTTAGGGGAGAATAGAGACTCATAAGGCATGTATTTCTCTCTGTAGCTGTGTTAGTGGAGAATAGCGACTCATAAGGCATGTATTTCTCTCTGTAGCTGTGTTAGTGGAGAATAGAGACTCATAAGGCATGTATTTCTCTCTGTAGCTGTGTTAGTGGAGAATAGAGACTCATAAGGCATGTATTTCTCTCTGTAGCTGTGTTAGTGGAGAATAGAGACTCATAAGGCATGTATTTATCTCTGTAGCTGTGTTAGTGGAGAATAGAGACTCATAAGGCATGTATTTCTCTCTGTAGCTGTGTTAGTGGAGAATAGAGACTCATAAGGCATGCATTTCTCTCTGTAGCTGTGTTAGTGGAGAATAGAGACTCATAAGGCATGTATTTCTCTCTGTAGCTGTGTTAGGGGAGAATAGAGACTCATAAAGCATGCATTTCTCTCTGTAGCTGTGTTAGGGGGGAATAGCAGGTATCTGTGATCCAATATCCTGTCTGCTCAGTCTATACATGTCCACACAGCAACCAAGGAGAGCGACACACACACACACACAAACATACAGACACAAACACCCACAAACACACATACACACAAACATACACACACACACAAACACACACAAACATACACACACAGACACTCACACACACAGAGATTTTTCTTATCTCTCATCCCTCTCTGTCTCATCCCTCCCTCTCTCTCTCCCCCCTCTGTCTCATCCCTCCCTCTCTCTCTCCCCCCTCTCTTTCTCTCTCTCTCTCATCCCCTCCCCCTCTCTCTCTCCCCCCTCTCTTTCTCTCTCTCTCTCCCCCCAACCCTGAAAACACTCTCGTCCTCCCCAGCCACCCATAAATACTGCATTGCTTTTCACATATACAGAGGAACACTTTCAGACACATTGGATTTACAAAGAGACCTGGGAGGAAAGATATCACTTTTACTGGTTATGTCATCAGTTGTGTAACTGAGAGATGGGAGAGAAATGCATGACTTCTTCCTATCATGGCCTACTTTTAAATGCAACATTTAGATGCTAGACTATTTTATGCTAGGAGTGAGTTCCTATTTCTCGCTCTGTTTCACCTTTGTTCTTTCTTTCTCACTGAATAGGATAGTTCATTGTTGTATGTTTTTTTTTTTAATCAAATAAACATTTGATTGTGTTTGAATGTTTTACCGGGCTGTGTTGCTTTGGGGACATTTTATTTTCGGGTGAAAAACAAATTCAGGACTGACAACAACACAAACGCATGAATAGTGCAAAAGGAGGACAGCAACACGGTGTGCTTCAAACACTTGAGAATGGACCAATCAGAACTGGGTATGATTTGTGAAAGGTGCTGAAATCAATCGTGGCCTTGAACCTCCCTGGAGAAGTTTACATGGTTGTGGTTGTGGTTGTTGTGGTTGTTGTGGTTGTTGTGGTTGTTGTGGTTGTTGCGGTGGTTGTGGTTTTTGTTGTTGTTGTGGTTGTTGTTGTTGTGGTTTTGGAGGTTGTTATGGCTGTCGTTGAGGTTGTTGTTTTGGTTGTTATGGTTGTGGTGGGGTTTGTTGTGGTTCTTGTTGTTGTTATGGTTGTTGTGGTGGTTATTGTGATTGTTTGAGAGTGTAAGGAACATGGCAGAGGGATGGGCTAACAAATAGAGCAGACCATCAGTAGTTTACACACACACACATGCACATGTACACGCACACACCCCCGCACACTCTCTCACACATGCATTTGGCCTCCCTAGACACTAATAGAAAGCATGGTCTGTCAAAAGCATCTGCTTTCTCCTTGTGGGTACTATGATTGACACGTATACACAGACAGCTCTTACACACAGGCAAGCAGGCAGACAGGCAGGCAGGCAGGCAGGCAGACAGGCAGACAGACAGGCAGACAGACAGGTCTGTGTACATGTGTGTGCCAATTCCCACCTGTCTCTCCCTCACACACCAGCTCTCCTTATCTCCCATTCACTCTTCACTATCTTCACCTGGGGCCATGCAGACCCATCTGCAACAACAGATGCACACACACACACACACACACACACACACACACACACACACACACACACACACACACACACACACACACACACACCATCAAAAAACACATACACACACACACACGCTTTTCTCCAGCGGGAAAAAAACGGCCGAAATCTCAATGGGCTCTTCTCCCAGTCCTGTGTGTGTTAACACATCTCCCATCTCTCCAGAGTTTTGGGAAGAATTCTCCTGCCTGATTTCTCATTCATAGAATTTCGGCCCTGGGAATCATTCCGGGAAAACCGTGACATCCCATATTTTCCCTGCTTTGGAAGCATGAGACTGAAACCTTGGTTAGATGGTGTCATGGTGCACATGTCCATGACTTGTAGACAACGACACTGAAACAAATGATTGGTTGAAGAAAGACTCTTTATTGTATCTCGTCAAGGCAAAGTCAAGAGTCCTGAAACCAAAGACAATGTGGGATTGAGTAGCGCATTCCGTTTGCCAGCAATACTTTGACTTAAGGCGCCAAAGTGGAGTGTTTGTTGCGCACGCCACTTACTAAAACAATGTAACTTGTCAACAACGTTTCCAGCGTGTATAAAGCTGCCCATTTAAACGTACATACTCCAGTAATGTGAAATATGTGACTAGAATTACAACCTAAGTGTTGATAGAGTATAATCGTATCATTTAACCGACCTCGTGTGTTTATCTGAAGCGCCGTGTCCTTGTTGAAGTGCCGGTGTGCATGACGCACGAGGCAAATTAGTCTACGAGTCATTGAGGAACATTTATTGGTTGACGGGAATAACCAAAGTGATGAATTGTCGCCGGGGTGAATTACTTCATGAATGTGTATTGTGACTTAAAGTAGAAGTTATGGCACAAGTTATTGAAGTGTGTGTGTGTGTGTGTGTGTGTGTGTGTGTGTGTGTGTGTGTGTGTGTGTGTGTGTGTGTGTGTGTGTGTGTGTGTGTGTGTGTGTGTGTTTATGTAAAACCGTTGTTTATTATATATGTCCATGGGCAATTACTAATTTATGGTAGAAATGTGTTTTGGGGCTATCATGATGGAACATTCCTAGTTGAAGGGAGTTCCTGGAAATAGTACTTAGGTGCTCAGTTGGCTTTTGCCTGGGAGAGAGCAGGCTGGACAGGTAACAGGTTGGCTAGAGTAGAGTTATACCTGGGAGAGAGCAGGCTGGGCAGGTAACAGGTTGGAGCAGGCTGGACAGGTAACATGTTGGCTAGAGTAGAGTTATACCTGTGAGAGAGCAGGCTGGACAGGTAGCAGGTTGGCTAGAGTAGAGTTATACCTGGGAGAGAGCAGGCTGGACAGGTAACAGGTTGGCTAGAGTAGAGTTATACCTGGGAGAGAGCAGGCTGGGCAGGTAGCAGGTTGGCTAGAGTAGAGTTGTACCTGGGAGAGAGCAGGCTGGGCAGGTAGCAGGTTGGCTAGAGTAGAGTTATACCTGGGAGAGAGCAGGCTGGACAGGTAGCAGGTTGGCTAGAGTAGAGTTATACCTGGGAGAGAGCAGGCTGGACAGGTAGCAGGTTGGCTAGAGTAGAGTTATACCTGGGAGAGAGCAGGCTGGACAGGTAACAGGTTGGCTAGAGTAGAGTTATACCTGGGAGAGAGCAGGCTGGACAGGTAACAGGTTGGCTAGAGTAGAGTTATACCTGGGAGAGAGCAGGCTGGACAGGTAGCAGGTTGGCTAGAGTAGAGTTATACCTGGGAGAGAGCAGGCTGGACAGGTAACAGGTTGGCTAGAGTAGAGCTATACCTGGGAGAGAGCAGGCTGGACAGGTAGCAGGTTGGCTAGAGTAGAGTTATACCTGGGAGAGAGCAGGCTGGACAGGTAGCAGGTTGGCTAGAGTAGAGTTATACCTGGGAGAGAGCAGGCTGGACAGGTAACAGGTTGGCTAGAGTAGAGTTATACCTGGGAGAGAGCAGGCTGGACAGGTAGCAGGTTGGCTAGAGTAGAGTTATACCTGGGAGAGAGCAGGCTGGACAGGTAACAGGTTGGCTAGAGTAGAGCTATACCTGGGAGAGAGCAGGCTGGACAGGTAGCAGGTTGGCTAGAGTAGAGTTATACCTGGGAGAGAGCAGGCTGGACAGGTAGCAGGTTGGCTAGAGTAGAGTTATACCTGGGAGAGAGCAGGCTGGACAGGTAACAGGTTGGCTAGAGTAGAGTTATACCTGGGAGAGAGCAGGCTGGACAGGTAACAGGTTGGCTAGAGTAGAGCTATACCTGGGAGAGAGCAGGCTGGACAGGTAACAGGTTGGCTAGAGTAGAGTTATACCTGGGAGAGAGCAGGCTGGACAGGTAACAGGTTGGCTAGAGTAGAGCTATACCTGGGAGAGAGCAGGCTGGACAGGTAGCAGGTTGGCTAGAGTAGAGCTACATCTGAGTTTTGTTCTAGACAGTGAGTTGTTGCCTGAATAGTTTCTACTGAGAATGTGTTTGATTTATTCAATTATTTGTCAACGTCCTGTTTGTTATTTTCTGTACACATTTTATTGGCCAATTAGTCCTGCACCTGTTAATATTGTAAATCAAAGCCTCTAAGAGAGGTAAGCACCAGAACATTCTGTCTGTCTCCTCACTGTCCAATCCGCTGCTTCGATTACTGCTTCACAGATGGATCGAAAATTCCAGAATGATATTACAACGGACATTCAACAGCAGACTTGTATATCTGTGTGGTGGATTTGCATCCATTTTGCACATGTTGTACAGCTATGTAAACAAACTATGAATGAATGAATGAAGTAATGGCATTCTGTATTACAATGAACATTCGCAAAGTGACTGAACGTGTAGACGGATGCCTAATGGTTGTCTTTCTAAAGAAAGTCCTGCTAAATGAGACCTCCACCAGCCTCGTGACTTCCTATCAGTCTGAAAAGGTTGACCTTTTAGCAAATAGAAATGCTTTGAAGACTCCCATATCCATCCACCTCCACACCTGGCTCTCTTTGTCCGCCTGGTCTTCCAATGTTTCCCTTGCTCTCGTTCTGTCTCTATATGTCTTCTCTCAGAGGTCCAGAGACGCGTGTTTGAAGCTCAAGGGCTTTGATGCTGTTATGGGGAACCTAGCTCAGAAATGGATATCTCAACATTGTTTAACGGTTGTCTTGTGGTTGTGTAAAGGTTGTCTGAGGGTTGCCCTGAGGAGCCTTAAGCCTCCCAGCATGCTCCACTCTGGCAGCGCTTGGTGTCGATCCGCCAACTTCTCTCCCATGACCCTCTAGTCCTGCCCACCGCAGGAGGCCCTCCCTAGCACCATACCACTCTAATTTAATGAGAGAAAGAAAGAGAGAGAGAGGGAGGAGAGGCTTGGTTGAACTGTGGGTGGGCTCTGGTTGAAAACGCTCTGGCCTCCGGGCCCTAATTGCTAGAGGATTCCCACAGCTTACCCTACACATTCTCCCTCACTCTCTCTACCTCTCTTCTTCCCCTCACTCTCTCTACCTCTCTTCTTCCCCTCACTCTCTCTACCTCTCGTCTTCCCCTCACTCTCTCTACCTCTCGTCTTCCCCTCACTCTCTCTACCTCTCTTCTTCCCCTCACTCTCTCTACCTCTCTTCTTCCCCTCACTCTCTCTACCTCTCTTCTTCCCCTCACTCTCTCTACCTCTCGTCTTCCCCTCACTCTCTCTACCTCTCTTCTTCCCCTGACTCTCTCTACCTCTCTTCTTCCCCTCACTCTCTCTACCTCTCGTCTTCCCCTCACTCTCTCTACCTCTCGTCTTCCCCTCACTCTCGTCTTCCCCTCACTCTCTCTACCTCTCGTCTTCCCCTCACTCTCTCTACCTCTCGTCTTCCCCTCACTCTCTCTACCTCTCGTCTTCCCCTCACTCTCTCTACCTCTCTTCTTCCCCTCACTCTCTCTACCTCTCGTCTTCCCCTCACTCTCTCTACCTCTCGTCTTCCCCTCACTCTCTCTACCTCTCGTCTTCCCCTCACTCTCTCTACCTCTCTTCTTCCCCTCACTCTCTCTACCTCTCTTCTTCCCCTCACTCTCTCTACCTCTCGTCTTCCCCTCACTCTCTCTACCTCTCTTCTTCCCCTCACTCTCTCCACCTCTCGTCTTCCCCTCACTCTCTCTACCTCTCGTCTTCCCCTCACTCTCTCTACCTCTCTTCTTCCCCTCACTCTCTCTACCTCTCGTCTTCCCCTCACTCTCTCTACCTCTCGTCTTCCCCTCACTCTCTCTACCTTTCGTCTTTCCCTCACTCTCTCTACCTCTCGTCTTCCCCTCACTCTCTCTACCTCTCGTCTTCCCCTCACTCTCTCTACCTCTCGTCTTCCCCTCACTCTCTCTACCTCTCTCCACCATTTGACCTCTCTCTGTCCCTTACTCTCCCTCTCTGTCGCTTCCATTTCCTCCAGCTATAACGTCTAGATATCCTAGATCCAGCTCACACACACAAATACACACACTTATACAGAACACACACACACATACTCCCCACCACACAGCGCCAGTATACAACAACATCCCCTACTTTGATAGTGATTTATAGGTGGTTGTGAGTGTGTGTTCAGGTAGAAATCCACAGGGGGCTGTGTGCACGACTAAACTCCCCTCATTAGAGCTAGAGTGTGCAGCCAGACAGGCTTATTACTCACACAGGACACACACACACTGACACGTGTGTGTGTGTGTGTGTGTGTGTGTGTGTGTGTGTGTGTGTGTGTGTGTGTGTGTGTGTGTGTGTGTGTGTTGTTTGTACTAAACAGTCATTCTCATCAGACTTGCTACTGGCCCTCCAGTACAGTATGAGTCACAGTCCTCAGGCCTCCATCATGTCTGGCTCCTACTAAAGCCCTCGGCAGCCATGATGGCTCCAAACAGCTCCAGACAGCGCTGAAACAGTGTTAAAAACTAGAAAATGTCTCCTCTCACGTGTCTCCTCACTCTTAGTGTGGCTTCTCGCAGAAGCACTCAGAGAGAGAGAGCGAAATGGAGAGGAGGGGGGAGAGAGAGGGAAGGAGAGAGAAAAGTGTGGGATTGAATTATATCCAGCCAGAGGGCCGGCTTGATGCTAATGCGCTAAACTGCTTGGCTCCATCTCTCCCTCTCTCCAGATCCCTCCCTCCCTCTCTCCAGATCCCTCCCTCCATCTCTCCAGATCCCTCCCTCCCACTCTCCAGATCCCTCCCTCCATCTCTCCAGCTCCCTCCCTCCATCGCTCCCTCCCTCCATCTCTACCATCTCTCCCTTTCTCCAGCTCCCTCCCTCCATCTCTTCCTCCATCTCTTCCTCCATTTCTCCCTCTCTCCAGATCCCTCCCTCATCTCTCCCTCTCCAGATCCTTCCCAGCTCCCTCCCTCCCTCCATCTCTTCCTCTTTCCAGTTCCCTCCCTCCATCTCTCCCTCCATCTAGCTCCCTCCCTCCATCTCTACCTCCATCTCTCTAGCTCCCTCCCTCCCTCCATCTATCTCTACCTCCATCTCTCCCTCTCTCCAGCGCCCTCCTCCATCTCTTCCTCCATTTCTCCCTCTCTCCAGATCCCTCCCTCCATCTCTCCAGATCCCTCCCTCCATCTCTCCCTCCAGCTCCCTCCCTCCATCTCTCCCTCTCTCCAGCGCCCTCCCCCCATCTCTTCTTCCATTTCTCCCTCTCTCCAGATCCCTCCCTCCCTCTCTCCAGATCCCTCCCTCCATCTTTCCAGCTCCCCCCTTCATCTCTCCCTCCAGCTCCCTCCCTCCATCTCTACCATCTCTCCCTCTCTCCAGCTCCCTCCCTCCATCTCTTCTTCCATCTCTTCCTCCATCTCTTCCTTCATCTCTCCCTGTCTCCAGATCCTCCCTCGATCTCTCCCTCCAGCTCCCTCCCTTCATCCCTCCCTCCATCTATCTCTACCTCCATCTCTCCCTTTCTCCAGTGCCCTCCCCCATCTCTTCCTCCATTTCTCCCTCTCTCCAGATCCCTCCCTCCATCTCTCCAGATCCCTCCCTCCATCTCTCCCTCTCTCCAGCACCCTCCCCCATCTCTTCCTCCATTTCTCCCTCTCTCCAGATCCCTCCCTCCCTCTCTCCAGATCCCTCCCTCCATCTCCCTCCCTTCATCTCTCCCTCCAGCTCCCTGCCTCCATCTCTACCATCTCTCCCTCCCTCCATCTCTTCCTCCATCTCTCCCTCTCTCCAGATCCTTCCCTCGATCTCTCCCTCCAGCTCCCTCCCTCCATCTCTTCCTCTTTCCAGTTCCCTCCCTCCATCTCTCCCTCTATCCAGCTCCCTCCCTCCATCTCTACCTCCATCTCTCTAGCTCCCTCCCTCCATCCATCTCTACCTCCATTTCTCCCTCTCTCCAGCGCCCTCCCCCATCTCTTCCTCTCTCCAGCTCTCTCCCTCCATCTCTCCCTCCATCTCTCCCTCTCTCCAGCTCTCTCCTTCCATCTCTCCCTCCATCTCTCCCTCTCTCCAGCTCCCTCCCTCTATCTCTCCCTCTCTACAGCTCCCTCCCTCTCTCCAGCTCCCTCCCTCCATCTCTTCCTCTCTCCAGCTCCCTCCCTCCATCTCTACCTCCATCTCTCCAGCTCCCTCCTTCCATCTCTTCCTCCATCCATCTCTACCTCCATCTCTCCCTCTCTCCAGCGCCCTCCCTCCATCTCTTCCTCCATTTCTCCCTCTCTCCAGCTCTCTCCCTCCATCTCTCCCTCCATCTCTCCCTCTCTCCAGCGCCCTCCCTCCATCTCTCCCTCTCTCCAGCGCCCTCCCTCCATCTCTTCCTCCATTTCTCCCTCTCTCCAGCTCTCTCCCTCCATCTCTCCCTCCAGCTCTCTCCCTCCATCTCTCCCTCCATCTCTCCCTCTCTCTAGCTCCCTCCCTCTCTCCAGCTCCCTCCCTCCATCTCTCCCTCCATCCAGCTCCCTCCCTCCATCTCTACCTCCATCTCTCCAGCTCGCTCCCTCCATCTCTTCCTCCATCCATCTCTACCTCCATCTCTCCCTCTCTCAGCGCCCTCCCTCCATCTCTTCCTCCATTTATCCCTCTCTCCAGCTCTCTCCCTCCATCTCTCCCTCTCTCCAGCGCCCTCCCTCCATCTCTCCCTCCATCTCTCCCTCTCTCCAGCGCCCTCCCTCCATCTCTCCCTCCCTCCATCTCTCCCTCTCTCCAGCTCCCTCCCTCCATCTCTCCCTCACTCCAGCTCCCTCCCTCTCTCCAGCTCCCTCCCTCCATCTCTTCCTCTCTCCAGTTCCCTCCCTCCATCTCTCCCTCCATTCAGCTCCCTCCCTCCATCTCTACCTCCATCTCTCCAGCTCCCTCCCTCCATCTCTTCCTCCATCCATCTCTACCTCCATTTCTCCCTCTCTCCAGCTCTCTCCCTCCATCTCTCCCTCTCTCCAGATCCCTCCCTCCATCTCTCCCTCTCTCCAGCTCCCTCCCTCCAGCTCTCCCTCTCTCCAGCTCCCTCCCTCCATCTCTCCCTCTCTCTAGCTCCCTCCCTCCAGCTCCCTCCCTCCATCTCTCCCTCTCTCCAGCTCCCTCCCTCCATCTCTCCCTCTCTCCAGCTCTCTCCCACCATCTCTCTCGCTCCTCTCTGGGCTCAGGTTAACATATTGGAGTTTTCAAACAATACCTGCTCTTATTTTGACAGATTATCTTTCTAAAACTCCCAACTCACCTACTACACACACATACACACCCACACACAGGTTCAGATATCTACACACCCTGAAGGGTCCGGCCAATCCGAGAGCTTGTTAGACCCCAAACCATAATCGATGAAGGGATGTTTCTCCTGTTGTCTTTTTATCTGATAGAGTTCGATGAGGCATCCCATCTCTGACTCGCTGCTAGGTAATCTGTCTTTATGGTGTGTGTGTGTGTGTGTGTGTGTGTGTGTGTGTGTGTGTGTGTGTGTGTGTGTGTGTGTGTGTGTGTGTGTGTGTGTGTGTGTGTGTGTGTGTGTGTGTGTGTGTGTGTGTGTGTGTGTGTGTGTGTGTGTTGTTAAGCCGACCACTGAGAGTAACAAGTCTTTTCTCTCTCTCTCCCCCTACTGTAGCCATGCATCTGTTTGGTCTGAACTGGCAGATGCAGGAGACAGAGGGCTACGGCTTTGAGAACGGTCAGGGGAGGTCAGACACCACACCCAACACCATCACTGCACTGTCTGCTGATAACGGTAAGAGGCTAGAACACACACACACACACACACACACTGCCATCATTCATCCCGGCCCATTATCCAAAGGCATAGCCCAGCCACCAGCCAAATGGTGTGTGTGTGAAGACTACCAGTCACACTCTCACTGAACACTTCATAATGCAGTCACTCTATCAAACTCTATTTGCCACTGACCTCCAGACACACACTGTATCTTCATCGGACACACACTACAGCTCTAATAACACACACACACTTTTTGTAGCTGTCTTACACAGCAGTGTTTCTCTCTATCGATCCCTTTCTCACACCAACACACATACACCTTTGTAACACACACACCTTTTCCATGTCCACCATCACTCTGAATCCCCTGTGGAGGGGAGAGGGGATGGTAGTACTGCAGGTATTTGAGGTAGTACAGACTCTGTGTTGGTCTCTGTTGTTCTGGAAGTGGACTGACCTTACAAACTAAGTCTATGACTGGGCAGCAGAGAGCTGACGAGAGCAGGGTTTCTTCAACTATGGGTCAGGACCCAAAGTGGGACCTGGGCATGTGAGAGGTGTGGTCGCGAGTTATGAGAATACATCTATAATCACACACTTTTTCTTCTTCATTTGGGTCGAGTGCAGGTTCAAATTAGCATAGTAGAGATGAAATAAACCCATGACACTGGGCCATCATACTGCAGAGAGCTGAGGAGTGAATGGACTAGCATGAGCCCCAGTACTTCCACCACCGTCTCATCTCCCACTGTGAGACAGGCTTAGTTTGCGTCCCAAATGGCACTCTGTTCCCTATTTAGTGCACTACTTTTGACCAGGGACCATAGGTCTTTAGTACAAAGTAGTGCACTGTATAGGGAATAGTGTGCCATTTGAGATGTAGATTATCTGCTTCTTGTGCCCGTGATTTGATCGGTGTCCATGCGTCCCCGTGTGCTCCTGTCCCTCCAGTGCTTGTGTCCCCGTACAGGGGAGGGTAGAGTCGTTCTCCTCCCCCTCCTAACCTTCGCGGACACAATTAGGTTGATACTTGTTTAGTTCTAAGACCAGGCCATCGCTCTCTTTTATTTTCTCTCGGATTCTCTCTCTCTCTCTCTCTCTCGAACAGTGACTGTCACCACCATTCAGACAACATTCAGACAGACAGATCTCTAACTGAGGTGAACTGAGAGGCTAAAAACCACTGTGGAGGAGGAGGAAAAGGAGTGGTCATGCTAACATGATAGTGTTTACATTAACGTGAGGAAGTAATAAACGCTCTCAATCTAATGAGCTCTTCCAGCCCTCATCATAACAGACTAATTAACACCGCCATGCCGCCACTCAGCACATCACTTCTAATCAATACAAATCCCTCCCTCCTCCGTTCTCTCCTCCTTCAACTAACCTTGGCCTCCTCTCTCTCTTCCTCTTCCTCTCTCTCTGTGTGAGCCGGAGCCATCAACGATCTGCAGTGACAGCCTATGGCTTTGTTCACTGATGTGAATGAATGGACTACCACACATAGACATGAGCACACACACAGATACAGACAGACACACGCAGACACACACAGTGCTAGAAAGGTAAAGTGCATCTAAACATACATGCACACATTGATAAATATACGCTGACTCTCCCTTCACAGTGAGTGTGTGTTTGTGTGTCTGTCAGTGATGCGCGGGGTCAGCTGTTTGTTGACCGGCACCTACACGCAATTGCTAATAACCTGTCTGCAACCGCCCGACTATGTGTGATAAATAGGAGGCATGCACCCGACCCTAACCCGCTAATATACAACATGTGCTGAACACTTCCTTTTTTTTGTCCTTTTTGCCTCAGTGGATCGCCGTGAACTTTTTCTGCCAAGTTCCCAAAAGTATTTTGCTATTGGCGTGTATTTGGCACATGTACTGTTAGGCCCTAAGGCTTAGGTTTACGCCCTAATGTCAGATCTAAATCATGAAAGAAAAACCTCAATGTATCATATAGATATGAATTGCACAAGAATTATCATACATTTATGGATTTTTTTTGATGGATCGTTTTCTCTTTATCCAACCTGCCGGCCACCCACCCGCCCTTCATCCACAAAATCTTTCATGACCCTAAACCTGCCCGCCCCGCGGATACAGGAGTGGGGATCTTAGTTTGATCACCCTGTTGCAGGAGAACCCTACAACTTTACAAATAATTCTAAAACTTGTTGTGTGTTTGAGGTTTAAAAAGCTTCTGAAGTTTGTAATTTCCACTTTGAAATTTGAGACTTGATTTTCCCCTACAAAAAATGTCCGTTAATTATAATCCACATAACAATTTCTTGTTGCTGTAGGATTATTTTCCTGCTGTAGCAAACTGGCTCAGATTAAGATCCCACATCTGTATAATCACGGGGACTGTGGGCTATGAGTCAACCTGCGCATCGTGTGTGTGTGTGTGTGTGCCAGTGTGTGTGTGCCAGTGTGTGTGTCCAGTACCTATCGCTGGACTGCATGTTGTTGTTCACCTCTGTAATAGGCAGGTAACCTAAAAGCACTCTCTCTATAAGAGAGTCTACCCAGGGGGAGGAAGAGCAGGGGAGCAATCACTCACTCTCACAGATGATTGGAAGTGTTGGATTGCGTTGCACTGGGCGAGAGGAAAGGGCTTTGTTGACAGGTCTATATGGAGTGACACAGCAACGTGTAGAAGACAGTGTAGTAAAGCTAGCAGACAGTGTCGTAAAGCTAGCAGACAGTGTAGTAAAGCTAGTAGGGAGTGTAGTAAAGCTAGCAGACAGTGTAGTAAAGCTAGCAGACAGTGTAGTAAAGCTAGTAGGGAGTGTAGTAAAGCTAGCAGACAGTGTAGTAAAGCTAGCAGACAGTGTAGTAAAGCTAGCAGACAGTGTAGTAAAGCTAGCAGACAGTGTAGTAAAGCTAGCAGACAGTGTAGTAAAGCTAGCAGACAGTGTAGTACAGCTAGTAGAGAGTGTAGTAAAGCTAGTAGAGAGTGTAGTAAAGCTAGCAGACAGTGTAGTAAAGCTAGCAGACAGTGTAGTAAAGCTAGCAGACAGTGTAGTAAAGCTAGTAGACAGTGTAGTAAAGCTAGCAGACAGTGTAGTAAAGCTAGCAGACAGTGTAGTACAGCTAGTAGAGAGTGTAGTAAAGCTAGTAGAGAGTGTAGTAAAGCTAGCAGACAGTGTAGTAAAGCTAGCAGACAGTGTAGTAAAGCTAGCAGACAGTGTAGTAAAGCTAGCAGACAGTGTAGTAAAGCTAGCAGACTGTGTATTAAAGCTAGAAGACAGTGTAGCTAACTAGAATGAAATACTCATGTTACATTCACACAATCTTATGCATTAATGATGTATACACACACACACATTTATAGAACTGTGGATAATGTATGGTTTGCCGTATCATTTTAGTAAGACCTTAGCTGTGTTCGAATACCCATACTAACATACTGTATACCTCATACTTGATGAGTAAATACTACATACTATATAGTATTAGTTCATTTCAGTACTGTATACTGTAAACAAACGGTATGCTTTCAGTTGACCGTTCTAGCTCTTGGCGTGTCTACCGGAAGTTGATGCTGTTGCTATGCAACCTCTTGCTAGCTAGTTAGCATAACAAATTACTAGTTAGACATTTTACGACTTTGGGTGTGTTCTTAAATTCAATGTGGAGTGCCAGAGTGCGCTCGTAAATTCAGAGCGTTGTCAGATTGTCCGTTTGTAAATTCAAAACGTTTCGCTCTCGGAGTGCACACTGGACGTTCAGGACGAGGAGTAGTGTTGATTTGAGCGTTCTGACCTTACAGCTGCTGTCAAGCTAACGTTGGCTAGCTTGCTAGCTACTTCCAGACACAAATTAGACCACTCAGACTATTTTACTTGCCCTAGCAGGCAGTTTTCATGTTATCCAGCGCGTTGGTAACTGTAACTGTGCTGCTGGCTACAATTGAATTATGCTTTTTTGACGACCGTTTACTGACACCGGCCATATTCAACGGGTGTTGAGCGCTTGTAAATTCATTATTCGTAATCGGAGTAGATAGCCAGAGAGATTTTACGAAAGCACCCGAATGTCCATTGAGAACGCACAACGACTATACTACACCATTTAGCTAATATACTGGCAAGTTTGATGTATAGGTAGCCAACTAATGTTAGGTAGCTAGCAAACATACCGGTACATACTGCTGTAATGATATGCTACGTGGTTCGTGAGTACAGCGTAGCTAACAAAATGTCAGCCAACATAACGTGTAAGGTAACTTATTTGAACTTTATTAAATTGCTAAACATTTTCTTAACATTTGTCATAATCAGTTAAAGCAAGGAATTTGTATCCGCTCTCGTTGTACTTCGGCTGCATATTTTCCTCTATTTTCTTCCAATCTGAAAACGATGTGAAGCCACGCCCATTTCCTGAAGAATTGCATTATGGTCCCTAAAGTACGGAAATAGTGTCCCCTGCGTGTATGCTTCATATTTTGGCGAATTTAGTACGACATCCGAGAACTTTTGGGATACTATATACAGTTGAAGTTGGAAGTTTTCATACACTTAGGTTGGAGCGTTAAAACTCGTTTTTCATCCACTCAACAAATTTCTTGTTAACAAACTATAGTTTGGGCAGGTCGGTTAGGACATCTACTTTGTGCATGACACAAGCAGTTTTTCCAACGAATGTTTACAGACAGATTATTTCACTGTAACACAATTCCAGTGAGTCAGAAGTTTACATACACTAAGTTGACTGTGCCTTTAAACAGCTTGGGACATTCCAGAAAATTATGTCATGGCTTTAGAAGTTTCTGACAGGCTAATTGACATCATTTGAGTCAATTGGAGGTGTACCTGTGGATGTATTTCAAGGCCTACCTTCCAACTCAGTGCCTCTTTGCTTGACATCATGGGAAAATGAAAATAAATCAGCTATGACCTCAGAAAACAATTGTAGACCTCCACAAGTCTGGTTCATCCTTGGGAGCAATTTCAGAACTCCTGAAGGTACCACATTCATCTGTACAAACAATAGTACGCAAGTATAAACACCATGGGACCACACAGCCATCATACCGCTCAGTGAGGAGACATGTTCTGTCTCCTAGAGATGAACGTACTTTGGTGTGAAAAGTGCAAATCAATCCAACTGTGAAGCACAGAGGGTGGCAGCATCATGTTGTGGGGGTGCTTTGCTGCATGAGGGACTGGTGCACTTCACAATTAGATGGCATCATGAGGGAGGGAAATTATGTGGCTATAATGAAGCAACATCTCAAGACATCAGTCAGGAAGTTAAAGCTTGGTCACATATGGGTCTTCCAAATGGACAATGACTCTAAGCATACTTCCAAAGTTTTGGCAAAATGGCTTAAGGACAACAAAATTAAGGTATTGGAGTGGCCATCACAAAGCCCTGACCTCAATCCTATAGAAAATTTGTGGGCAGAACTGAACAAGTGTGTGCGAGCAAGGAGGCCTACAAACCTGACTCAGTTACACCAACTGTCAGGAGGAATGGACCAAAATTCGCCCAACTTATTGTGGGAAGCTTGTGGAAGGCTACCTGAAATGTTTGACCTAAGTTAAACCATTTCAAGGCAATGCTACCAAATACTAATTGAGTGTATGCAAACTTCTGACCCACTGGGAATGTGATGAAAGAAATAAAAGCTGAAATAAATCACTCTCTCTACTATTATTCTGACATTTCACATTCTAAAATAAAGTGGCGATCCTAACTGACCTAAGACAGGAACTTTTTACTAGGATTAAATGTCAGGAATTGAGTTTAAATGTATTTGGCTAAGGTGTATGTAAACTTCCAACTTCAACTGTAGCTCCATTCTATGACCAATAATATTATATACTCAATCACGTCACAAATAGTACGGTTAGTGCGGTTAGTATGAGTATTCGAGCTCTTGTCTTCCTCCATGGCATCATGTGCAATCTGATCAGTGTATTTGATCTGATCTGTGTATGTCATCTGATCTGTATATGTCATCTGATCTGTGTATGTCATCTGACCTGTGTATGTGATCTGACCTGTGTATGTGATCTGATCTGTGTATGTGATCTGATCTGTGTATGTGATCTGACCTGTGTATGTGATCTGACCTGTGTATGTGATCTAACCTGTGTATGTGATCTGATCTGTGTATGTGATCTGATCTGTGTATGTGATCTGATCTGTGTATCTGATCTGATCTGTGTATGTATAGCTGTCAGAGCTGGTGGTGTCTAGCCTGAGCTGAAGCTGCTGCATTATCACACAGCAGTATGACCTTGTTCATCCTTGTCCTTGTTGATGCACCACATAACCCTGATCAACCACATGATCAAGAGAGAGGCTTTCTCTACTTCTGTGTTGATCTAGTTCTATCAGTGATGTTCCAACAATTAAGAGCCACTAATACAGATTACTGTTTGATTACTAGCAGTAATCTGACTCCCGCAACACTCCCGACTCCTGACAACCCTCAATACATTGGCAACACTGTTGAGCCATAGTAGATTATAACAGAGAGAGAGAGCCAGACATTCTAAGAAAGCATCTATGTATCTACTGTTGCACACAGTAAAATGTTATGTTGATGGATAGTTAGTTTTTCTTAACTTAGTGCGCTGATAAATAGATGTTCATCTTTTTTCTCATGTAGGGTGGACTGTTCAATACACAGCATGATATTGATTGTGTTACTATTCAAACACATCTCATCTTTACTGCTTGAGGGCAGCAGAATCTCATAAATACCGTAAAACTCTGCCATTTAATTAGAAGTTTTACGTTATGAGGTCATTTTTTACCCTAGCTCACAGAGAGAGGGAGAGAGAGAGAGAGAGAGAGAGAGAGAGAGAGAGAGAGAGAGAGAGAGAGAGAGAGAGAGAGAGAGAGAGAGAGAGAGACAAAAATACCAGTGTTTCACTAGCAAGCAGCATTTTGTGTCTAATTGCTTCTTTGGACAGTGGAATGGCCCTTTGTAAGCATGTACTGCACCACACATTATCTCTCTCTCTGTGGCGTTATGAATCTCACAGTTCTCCTGAACCATTCACACATACAGTGGGGCAAAAAAGTATTTAGTCAGCCACCAATTGTGCAAGTTCTCCCACTTAAAAAGATGAGAGAGGCCTGTAATTTTCATCATAGGTACATGTCAACTATGACAGAAAAAATGAGAGAAAAAAATCCAGAAAATCACATTGTAGGATTTTTTATGAATTTATTTGCAAATTATGGTGGAAAATAAGTATTTGGTCACCAACAAACAAGCAAGATTTCTGGCTCTCACAGACCTGTAACTTCTTCTTTAAGAGGCTCCTCTGTCCTCCACTCGTTACCTGTATTAATGGCACCTGTTTGAACTTGTTATCAGTATAAAAGACACCTGTCCACAACCTCAAACAGTCACACTCCAAACTCCACTATGGCCAATACCAAAGAGCTGTCAAAGGACACCAGAAACAAAATTGTAGACCTGCACCAGGCTGGGAAGCCTGAATCTGCAATAGGTAAGCAGCTTGGTTTGAAGAAATCAACTGTGGGAGCAATTATTAGGAAATGGAAGACATACAAGACCACTGATAATCTCCCTCGATCTGGGGCTCTACGCAAGATCTCACCCCGTGGGTTCAAAATGATCACAAGAACGGTGAGCAAAAATCCCAGAACCACACGGGGGGACCTAGTGAATGACCTGCAGAGAGCTGGGACCAGAGTAACAAAGCCTACCATAAGTAACACACTACGCCGCCAGGGACTCAAATCCTGCAGTGCCAGACGTGTCCCCCTGCTTAAGCCAGTACATGTCTAGGCCCGTCTGAAGTTTGCTAGAGAGCATTTGTATGATCCAGAAGAAGATTGGGAGAATGTCATATGGTCAGATGAAACCAAAATATAACTTTTTGGTAGAAACTCAACTCGTCGTGTTTGGAGGACAATGAATGCTGAGTTGCATCCAAAGAACACCATACCTACTGTGAAGCATGGGGGTGGAAACATCATGCTTTGGTGCTGTTTTTCTGCAAAGGGACCAGGACGACTGATCCGTGTAAAAGAAAGATGAATGGGGCCATGTATCGTGAGATTTTGAGTGAAAACCTCCTTCCATCAGCAAGGGCATTGAAGATGAAACATGGCTGGGTCTTTCAGCATGACAATGATCCCAAACACACTGCCTGGGCAACGAAGGAGTGGCTTCGTAAGAAGCATTTCAAGGTCCTGGAGTGGCCTAGCCAGTCTCCAGATCTCAACCCCATAGAAAATCTTTGGAGGGAGTTGAAAGTCCGTGTTGCCCAGCAACAGCCCCAAAACATCACTGCTCTAGAGGAGATCTGCATGGAGGAATGGGCCAAAATACCAGCAACAGTGTGTGAAAACCTTGTGAAGACTTACAGAAAACGTTTGACCTCCGTCATTGCCAACAAAGGGTATATAACAAAGTATTGAGATAAACTTTTGTTATTGACCAAATACTTATTTTCCACCATAATTTGCAAATAAATTCATTAAAAATCCTACAATGTGATTTTCTGGATTTTCTTTTCTCATTTTGTCTGTCATAGTTGAAGTGTACCTATGATGAAAATTACAGGCCTCTCTCATCTTTTTAAGTGGGAGAACTTGCACAATTGGTGGCTGACTAAATACTTTTTTGCCCCACCGTACACCACAGGTCCTCTGAACCAATTCTGCAATAATTAATGGATTCTTAACAACAGCTATTGTCCATTGGTAACCGTAGCAGACCAGTCGATTCCCCCGTGACCGCCATTATTCCCTTCTGAGGAAGCCTATAGATCTCTCTCTCACAGACACACACACTGTGTTACTGTAAGTTATAATATTACTGGAAATTACTGGTAGTGTGTGTGACAGTGAGCCGGGGTTCGTTAATGTGGTGGTGACAAAGACTGAAATGGCGTGTCTGGACTATAGAAATAAAATAACTGAGACCAGGCTACTGTTCTGCCTACTGCCTCATTAGAATAACCATACCACAGTACAAACAGACCTGAAACCAGGCTACTGTTCTGCCTACTGTCTCATTATAATTACCATACCACAGTACAAACAGACCTGAGACCAGGCTACTGTTCTGCCTACTGCCTCATTCGAATAACCATACCACAGTACAAACAGACCTGAGACCAGGCTACTGTTCTGCCTACTGCCTCATTTGAATAACCATACCACAGTACAAACAGACCTGAGACCAGGCTACTGTTCTGCCTACTGCCTCATTAGAATAACCATAACACAGTACAAACAGACCTGAGACCAGGCTACTGTTCTGCCTACTGCCTCATTAGAGTAACCATAACACAGTACAAACAGACCTGAGACCAGGCTACTGTTCTGCCTACTGCCTCATTAGAACAACCATAACACAGTACAAACAGACCTGAGACCAGGCTACTGTTCTGCCTACTGTTCTGCCTACTGCCTCATTAGAATAACCATACCACAGTACAAACAGACCTGAGAACAGGCTACTGACACATTACAACATTACTGTAGCAACCTAGTGCCTCATTACAACATTACTGTAGCAGCCTAGTGCCTCATTACAACATTACTGTAGCATCCTAGTGCCTCATTACAACATTACTCTAGCAGGCTGGTGCCTCATTACGACATTACTGTAGCAGCCTTGTGTCTCATTACAACATTACTGTAGCAGCCTAGTGCCTCATTACAACATTTTTCTAGCAGCCTAGTGCCTCATTACAACATTACTGTAGCAGCCTAGTGCCTCATTACAACATTACTGTAGCAGCCTAGTGCCTCATTACAACATTACTCTAGCAGGCTGGTGCCTCATTACGACATTACTCTAGCAGCCTAGTGCCTCATTACAACATTACTGTAGCAACCTAGTGCCTCATTACAACATTACTGTAGCAGCCTAGTGCCTCATTACAACATTACTGTAGCAGTCTAGTGCCTCATTACAACATTACTCTAGCAGCCTAGTGCCTCATTACAACATTACTCTAGCAGCCTAGTGCCTCATTACAACATTACTCTAGCAGCCTAGTGCCTCATTACAACATTACTCTAGCAGCCTAGTGCCTCATTACAACATTACTCTAGCAGCCCAGTGCCTCATTACAACATTACTGTAGCAGCCTAGTGCCTCATTACAACATTACTCTAGCAGCCTGGTGCCTCATTACAACATTACTCTAGCAGCCTGGTGCCTCATTACGAGGACGTTATGAGGATTACCATCTTAATCTGATGGCTGAATTCAGGCCGCCGCTAACAATCTAAACAGCTGTATTCAAATGCATAGTGATGATGCCTTCCTCCATTCACTTTCATCATTACAAGTGCATACTACTTCATCATGTTGTCCTAAACTGGAACCATATTTCTGTCATTCAGAATGTTAATCTAATCTCTCTCTTTGCTCCATCCCCTCCCCACTCTCTCCCTCTATCTAGGTAAACTAGGGGTGTTCCTGCAGGAGAACAACACCATAGACACGGGGGAGGTGGACGTGGGGCGCAGGGCCCTTCAGGAAGTCCCACCAGGGATCTTCTGGCGCTCCCAGCTCTACATTGACCAGCCCCAGTTCCTCAAGTTCAACATCTCAGTGCAGAGGGATGCGTTGGTAGGGGTCTACGGCAGGAAGGGCCTGCCCCCCTCACATACACAGGTAGGAAGGACACCACACACACACACACACATTAGGTTGGAGGTGTAATTGGACTGTCACACTCAAACATACAGGTAGGGTGGCATCTCAAAGCTCATTGGAAGAGACGATCCAATGTCCCTCCCCTCCAATGAGCTTTGAGAGGGAGGCAACACATTGAGGAATCAAGCATGGGAGGCATCAAGGATATGAAGGCTAGTTAAGTTTTCAGACATGGCCAATGTATCATCTTTAACAATGGCAGACATATTCCTCAAGGGCACGGCAGAGACACTCCATGCAGCCTCCAAATGAAGCACACACACACACACACACACATTCTCACTCACTCTATCGCTCTCACTCTCACACTCACACTCACACTCCGACTCTCTCTCTCTCACACACACACACACACACACACACACACACACACACACACACACACACACACACACACACACACATACACGTACAGACTCACACACACACACTCCAAATGAAGCGGCTAAAGCCTAAAGAGGTAAATGGCAACAAAGGTCTTCACAACGCTGCACGTCAATACCCCAGAGTGGAGCGAGAGCGTTAGCAGGCGCCGTGGCATTATTTGCTCTGTGTGGTAATCAATATGTTTCTTTAAGACGTTGGAGAGGACATAATGAGGGGATATTGACGGACATGTTGGATGAAGGCTGAGGAACAGACAGGGAATTAAGAAGTGCTAATTTTTCAGGTTTGGTCTCTGTGGATGCACAATGTGGATGGTGTGTGTGTCCGTGTCAGGAATGACTATTTTTCTCTTTTTGGGGAGAAAAGCATTCTTTCCATGAAGGACTCATTAGCAGAGAATGGTGAAAATGTTAATAGAATCAATGTTTATGGCCACTGTGAGATATAAAACGTTAAAGGCCAGAATTGAAAGGAAAAAGTATCCAAGTCGTCCGAGGCCAACCGTTAGTTCAACGTTAGTTCAACGTTAGTGCAACCGTTAGTTCAACCGTTAGTTCAACCGTTAGTTCAACCGTTAGTGCAACCGTTAGTTCAACCGTTAGTTCAACCGTTAGTTCAACCGTTAGTTCAACGTTAGTTCAACGTTAGTGCAACAGTTAGTTCAACCGTTAGTTCAACCGTTAGTTCAACCGTTAGTTCAACCGTTAGTGCAACCGTTAGTTCAACCGTTAGTTCAACCGTTAGTTCAACCGTTAGTTCAACCGTTAGTGCAACCGTTAGTTCAACCGTTAGTGCAACCGTTAGTTCAACCGTTAGTTCAACCGTTAGTTCAACCGTTAGTGCCACCTTTAGTGCCACCGTTAGTTCAACCGTTAGTTCAACCGTTAGTTCAACGTTAGTTCAACGTTAGTTCAACCGTTAGTTCAACCGTTAGTTCAACCGTTAGTTCAACCGTTAGTGCAACCGTTAGTTCAACGTTAGTTCAACGTTAGTTCAACCGTTAGTTCAACCGTTAGTTCAACCGTTAGTTCAACCGTTAGTGCAACCGTTAGTGCAACAGTTAGTTCAACCGTTAGTTCAACCGTTAGTTCAACCGTTAGTTCAACCGTTAGTGCAACCGTTAGTTCAACCGTTAGTTCAACCGTTAGTTCAACCGTTAGTTCAACCGTTAGTGCAACCGTTAGTTCAACCGTTAGTGCAACCGTTAGTTCAACCGTTAGTTCAACCGTTAGTTCAACCGTTAGTTCAACCGTTAGTGCCACCTTTAGTGCCACCGTTAGTTCAACCGTTAGTTCAACCGTTAGTTCAACGTTAGTTCAACGTTAGTTCAACCGTTAGTTCAACCGTTAGTTCAACCGTTAGTTCAACCGTTAGTGCAACCGTTAGTTCAACGTTAGTTCAACGTTAGTTCAACCGTTAGTTCAACCGTTAGTTCAACCGTTAGTGCAACCGTTAGTTCAACCGTTAGTTCAACGTTAGTTCAACCGTTAGTGCCACCTTTAGTGCCACCGTTAGTTCAACCGTTAGTTCAACCGTTAGTTCAACGTTAGTTCAACGTTAGTTCAACCGTTAGTTCAACCGTTAGTTCAACCGTTAGTTCAACCGTTAGTGCAACCGTTAGTTCAACCGTTAGTTCAACGTTAGTTCAACCGTTAGTTCAACCGTTAGTTCAACCGTTAGTTCAACCGTTAGTGTAACCGTTAGTGCAACCGTTAGTGCAACCGTTAGTTCAACCGTTAGTTCAACCGTTAGTGCAACCGTTAGTTCAACCGTTAGTTCAACCGTTAGTTCAACCGTTAGTTCAACCATTAGTGTTGAAGGACTAGAAACAGATGAAATGGAGTCAAGGTGAAGCTTTGCTGTTTTCCTCAATGCTCCTTTAGTCTTATAGTGTGTGTGTGTGTGTGTGTGTGTGTGTGTGTGTGTGTGTGTGTGTGTGTGTGTGTGTGTGTGTTGTCCAGTATGACTTTGTGGAGCTGCTGGACGGCAGTCGCCTGATCACCAAGGAGAAGCGCGGGCTGGTGGAGGTGGAGGGCGTGTCAAGGCGGGCGCGCTCGGTGAGTGTGCACGAAGCGGGCTTCATCCAGTACCTGGACTCTGGCATCTGGCACCTGGCCTTCTACAACGACGGGAAGAACTCAGAACTGGTCTCCTACAACACCATCGTCATAGGTCAGTATGTGTGTGTGTCCGCAGCGTGCGTCAGCTCTGCGTAGTGTGTGGCCTCGCAGTAAGTGGCTGGAGAGTTGAGGCCCTACATCAAAGCACAGCACACACTCCTTAGTGGCCCGTTCTCTCTCCCTCTATCTATCTCTCTCATTATCTCGCTCTTTCTCTCGCTCTCTCCCTCTCTCTTTCTCTCTCTCATTCTCTCGCTCTCTCTCTTTCTCTCTCTCTCTCTCGCTCTCTCCTCTCTCTCTCTCTCTCTCTCTCTCTCTCTCTCTCTCTCTCTCTCTCTCCCACCCTCTCTTCCCACCTGCCAAAGAACAGGGTAGAAATTTGACTGCCTTAATCAAAGCACTACTCTCTCTCGCGTCTCTGTTATAATGGAAATTAAAATGGATTGTTTGTCCATCCATTTTACGAACGCTATAAAGGTTGGACAAGCCCCTGCAATAAGCACCAGAGATGGCGGACGGTTGTGGGAGGGTCGTGTGGGCGTTGTGGCAAACATTTGACCTGACTTAATAGCTTGTGTATTGCATTTCCACATCTCTCTGTTGATTTGGAAACGTCTGAAACTCCACCTCTTTAAAGAGTACCTTAAATAATCCCACAGCACAGCATCAACAGAGCACAGACACACTCACTCACTCACTCACACACACACTCACCAGCTCTCAACATTTAGCTATATTGAGAAGTCCTGTTTGGCAGTACATGGATCTAGTGTGTTGGCTTGATATTTTCTAAACCACACTATGACATGCCTGGTACAACTTCCTAACCTGGTTCATGTACCAAAAAGAGTGAGAGACAGGAAGGCGGAGCGAGGGCTGAAAGGCATGGTAATTTTGGCCCAGTGGTGTAGAGGACAAAATGATTGGGGGAAGAGAGTGATAGAGAGACACAGGAAGAGATGGTGAAAGGCTGGTAATATTGGCCTGATAATGTGGAGGAGAGAAGGACAGAAAGAGATTTAGAGAGAGATAGAAGGAGAGAGATGGTAAAAGGCTGGTAATATTGGCCTGATAATGTGGAGGAGAGAAGGACAGAAAGAGATGTAGAGAGAGATAGAAGGGTAGAGATGGTGAAAGGCTGGTAATATTGGCCTGATAATGTGGAGGAGAGAAGGATAGAAATAGATGTAGAGAGAGATAGAAGGGGAGAGATGGTGAAAGGCTGGTAATATTGGCCTGATAATGTGGAGGAGAGAAGGATAGAAAGAGATGTAGAGAGAGATAGAAGGGGAGAGATGGTGAAAGGCTGGTAATATTCTGTCCGTTTTGTAGCTACAGAGGAGTGCTGGGAGTGTGAGCTGGATGATTGGTGGTAATAAGGTGTTGATTGGTGGTCTACGGCAAGCAAAGGGACCCAGTTTGTCTCAATCAGGCATATGGGGGTGGTGGTGATTAGAGCATAGAGTCAGGGAGAGGGTGTGTGTGCGTACGTGTGTGTACTTTGGTCTGCCTGGCTAATTATCACTCTTCTATTTCAGGATATGGGCGTCGTTCGCATTGTCTATGTCGCTACTCTCTCCGTCTTGTTGTCTCTGTGGCTGTATGCACATCTCTAACTCACACAAACACTCACTAACACTCTCCTCTCTCTCTCTGTCTTCAGAGTCCGTTATGGAGTGTCCCCACAATTGCCATGGCAACGGCGACTGTCTGTCTGGAACGTGTCATTGCTTCCCAGGGTTCCTTGGGCCTGATTGCTCAAGAGGTAAGGCGCACACATGCGCACACACGCCGTTTGAGAGGAGTAAACCCACTATCACCTCCCGTAATTGTCTGTAGATTGTTGTCCCAGCGAGTACATACAGAAGCCTTGGAGGCATTGATTCAGGCACACAGACTCACATACACTATCATTCACGCTCTCTCTCTCACGCTCTCTCTCTCTTTCTCTTTCTCTCTCTCACACACACACACACACACACACACACACACACACACACACACACACACACACACACACACACACACACACACACACATACATACATATACACACATTGATTCAGGCAGTCAGTACCTCTGCGTCTCTGCCAAGTACTACCTCCATCAAGGAGGCTCTCTCCATCTCCCCTTTCATCACTATAGAACACTGTGTGCTTGGCTGGAGCTAAAACAAAGAGGAAAGGGTCTCACAAGTCATTAGAAAGTATAATGTCCCTCCATCCATCACTATTCATCAGCACTCTGCTTATATTCCCTCCGAATGATACTGAAGAGTTGCTGAAGTGACTTCTGTGTCCCTTTCTGTCTCACTATATAACTCTCTCTTAACCTGGTGATGCCCTGTATATATCTCTCTTAACCTGGTGATGCCCTGTATATATCTCTCTTAACCTGGTGATACCCTGTATATATCTCTCTTAACCTGGTGATACCCTGTATATATCTCTCTTAACCTGGTGACACCCTGTATATATCTCTATTAACCTGGTGATACCCTGTATATATCTTATTAACCTGGTGATACCCTGTATATATATCTTAACCTGGTGATGCCCTGTATATATCTCTCTTAACCTGGTGATACCCTGTATATATCTCTCTTAACCTGGTGATACCCTGTATATATCTCTCTTAACCTGGTGACACCCTGTATATATCTCTCTTAACCTGGTGATGCCCTGTATATATCTCTCTTAACCTGGTGACACCCTGTATATATCTCTATTAACCTGGTGATACCCTGTATATATCTCTCTTAACCTGGTGATACCCTGTATATATCTCTCTTAACCTGGTGATGCCCTGTATATATCTATTAATCTGGTGATACCCTGTATATATCTCTCTTAACCTGGTGACACCCTGTATATATCTCTATTAACCTGGTGATACCCTGTATATATCTCTTAACCTGGTGATGCCCTGTATATATCTCTCTTAACCTGGTGATACCCTGTATATATCTCTCTTAACCTGGTGATGCCCTGTATATATCTATTAATCTGGTGATACCCTGTATATATCTCTCTTAACCTGGTGACACCCTGTATATATCTCTATTAACCTGGTGATACCCTGTATATATCTCTTAACCTGGTGATGCCCTGTATATATCTCTCTTAACCTGGTGATGCCCTGTATATATCTCTCTTAACCTGGTGATGCCCTGTATATATCTATTAACCTGGTGACACCCTGTATATATCTCTCTTAACCTGGTGATACCCTGTATATATCTATTAACCTGGTGATACCCTGTATATATCTCTCTTAACCTGGTGATACCCTGTATATATCTCTCTTAACCTGGTGATACCCTGTATATATCTATTAACCTGGTGACGCCCTGTATATATCTCTCTTAACCTGGTGATACCCTGTATATATCTCTCTTAACCTGGTGATACCCTGTATATATCTCTCTTAACCTGGTGATGCCCTGTATATATCTCTCTTAACCTGGTGATACCCTGTATATATCTATTAACCTGGTGATGCCCTGTATATATCTCTCTTAACCTGGTGATACCCTGTATATATCTCTCTTAACCTGGTGATACCCTGTATATATCTCTCTTAACCTGGTGATGCCCTGTATATATCTCTCTTAACCTGGTGATACCCTGTATATATCTATTAACCTGATGATACTCTGTATATATCTCTCTTAACCTGGTGACACCCTGTATATATCTTATTAACCTGATGATACCCTGTATATATCTCTCTTAACCTGGTGACACCCTGTATATATCTCTCTTAACCTGGTGATACCCTGTATATATCTATTAACCTGGTGATACCCTGTATATATCTCTCTTAACCTGGTGATACCCTGTATATATCTCTCTTAACCTGGTGATACCCTGTATATATCTCTCTTAACCTGGTGATACCCTGTATATATCTCTCTTAACCTGGTGACACCCTGTATATATCTCTCTTAACCTGGTGATGCCCTGTATATATCTCTCTTAACCTGGTGACACCCTGTATATATCTCTATTAACCTGGTGATACCCTGTATATATCTCTCTTAACCTGGTGATACCCTGTATATATCTCTCTTAACCTGGTGATACCCTGTATATATCTATTAACCTGATGATACTCTGTATATATCTCTCTTAACCTGGTGACACCCTGTATATATCTTATTAACCTGATGATACCCTGTATATATCTCTATTAACCTGGTGACACCCTGTATATATCTCTCTTAACCTGGTGATACCCTGTATATATCTATTAACCTGGTGATACCCTGTATATATCTCTCTTAACCTGGTGATACCCTGTATATATCTCTCTTAACCTGGTGATACCCTGTATATATCTATTAACCTGGTGATGCCCTGTATATATCTCTCTTAACCTGGTGATACCCTGTATATATCTCTCTTAACCTGGTGATACCCTGTATATATCTATTAACCTGATGATACTCTGTATATATCTCTCTTAACCTGGTGACACCCTGTATATATCTTATTAACCTGATGATACCCTGTATATATCTCTCTTAACCTGGTGACACCCTGTATATATCTTATTAACCTGGTGATACCCTGTATATATCTCTCTTAACCTGGTGATACCCTGTATATATCTCTCTTAACCTGGTGATACCCTGTATATATCTTATTAACCTGGTGATACCCTGTATATATCTTATTAACCTGGTGATACCCTGTATATATCTCTCTTAACCTGGTGACACCCTGTATATATCTTGTTAACCTGGTGACACCCTGTACATATCTTATTAACCTGGGGAGATACCCTGTATATATCTTATTAACCTGGTGACACCCTGTATATATCTTGTTAACCTGGTGACACCCTGTACATATCTTATTAACCTGGTGATACCCTGTATATATCTTATTAACCTGGTGACACCCTGTATATATCTCTCTTAACCTGGTGATACCCAGTATATATCTCTCTTAACCTGGTGATACCCTGTATATATCTCTATTAACCTGGTGATACCCTATATATATCTCCATGAACCTGGTGATACCCTGTATATGGCTCCATTAACCTAGTGATATCCTGTATATATCTCTCTGTTAACCTGGTGATACCCTGTATTTGGCTCCATTAACCTAGTGATACCCTGTATTTGGCTCCATTAACCTAGTAATACCCTGTATATGGCTCCATTAACCTAGTGATACTCTGTATATATCTCTCTATTAACCTGGTGATACCCTGTATTTGGCTCCATTAACCTAGTGATACCCTGTTTATGGCTCCATTAACCTAGTGATACCCTGTATATATCTTATTAACCTGGTGATACCCTGTATTTGGCTCCATTAACCTAGTGATACCCTGTTTATGGCTCCATTAACCTAGTGATACCCTGTATATATCTTATTAACCTGGTGATACCCTGTATATGGCTCCATTAACCTAGTGATACCCTGTATATGACTCCATTAACCTAGTGATGCCCTGTATATGGCTCCATTAACCTAGTGATACCCTGTATATGGCTCCATTAACCTGGTGACCTCATGTATATGCATTATTTTACTCCAACAAAAAAACATGTATTTACAATATTGCAAAATCTTTTAAATGGAACATCTATCTCATGAGACTATGTTGCCATGCATGTGTGAGTGTGCACACTGTATTATGTGTATGCTCGTGTGTGTATTTATGCACATACACACTGTATATACCAACATCGTCCCTCTGTGTCCCATTGCAGCTTCGTGCCCCGTGCTGTGCAGTGGTAACGGCCAGTACTCCAGAGGTCGCTGCCTGTGCTTCAGTGGCTGGAAGGGGACCGAGTGTGACGTGCCCAGCAACCAGTGCATAGACATCCACTGTGGGGGACACGGCATCTGTATCATGGGCGTCTGTGCCTGCAACACCGGATACAAGGGAGACAACTGTGAAGAAGGTAAGAGATCAGTCCTGTTAAGAGGGATCTTTTGATTTACACGGTCCTTTTCCTTCTCTCCTCGGTGTGTGTGTGTGTTCAGGCACATTCCCTTCCCCTCTTCCTTCCTTGTCAGCCAGTCAGTGTGTGATTGCTCAGCATTCACCCTCATAATCGTTACCGCCAGCCAATAGTTCAGTATTACAGAAACAATTGCTACTCTCTACTTCACAGAGCAAATAATTACATTGCTGTCCCCATCGATGCGTGGCCTGTGACACACACACTGACTCGCTCTCACACACTCACGCACACATGCACCACACACACACACTGACAGAGAATGGAGAATATTAGATTAGCTAAATTATCCTGGCATGTACCTGCTACGCTAGCCTACAAAACAACCCATCAGAAGGCTAGCTCTGTCTGTACATTAGATCCAATTATTTCACTTCCCTATGGGAGAAAATCTCATCTTCGCTGCTCAGTAAAATGTATCTCTGCCAACCTCCTATTGACACACACACACACACACACCACAAACCGACGCTAATGCAATTAGTTTGCAGTGAATGTTATTGTGAGGTCTGTGACCCTGTCAGTAGTCAATGGACAGATTAAGATCCATCATCACTGAGACAGCAGAGGGAAGTAACTGCAGCTCAACAAGCATCAGCTCCAGGCAACTTGCTGGGAATCAACAGACAAACCAAATCACATTTTATTTGTCACATGCGCACAATACAACAGGTGAGGATCTGGGGACCCATGCCAAATGTTTTTAGTCTCCTGAGGGGGAAAATATGTTGTCGTGCCCTCTTCACAACTGTCTTGGTGTGTTTGGACCATAATAGTTTGTTGGTGATGTAGATAACAAGGAGCTTGAAACTCTCGACCTGCCTGTAATGGGGGCCTGTTTAGCCCTCCTTTTCCTATAGTCCACAATCAGCACCTTTGTCTTGCTCACATTGAGGTTGAGGTTGTTGTCTCATCGTTGTCGGTGATCAGGCCTCCCACTGTTGTGTCATCAGCAAACTTAATGATGGTGTTGGAGTTGTACCTTGCCACGCAGTCGTGGGTGAACAGGGAGTACAAGAGGGAACTAAGCACGCACCCCTGAGGGGCTCCAGTGTTGAGGATCAGCGTGGCAGATGTGTTGTTGCCTACCCTTACCACCTGGGGGAGGCCTGTCAGGAAGTCCAGGATCCAGTTGCAGAGGGAGGTGTTTAGTCCAAGGGTCCTTAGCTTAGTGAGTACTATAGTGTTGAACGCTGAGCTGTAGACACTCACAAACTCAAAGATGGTATACATGTAACAGTATAGCTTCCGTCCCTCTCCTCGCCCCTACCTGGGCTCAAACCAGGGACCCTCTGCACACAACAGCCACACTCAAAGCGTCGTTACCCATCGCTCCACAAACGCCACGGCCCTTGCAGAGCAAAGGGAACAACTACTTCAAGGTCTCAGAGCGAGTGACGTCACCGATTGAAACGCTATTAGCGTGCACCACCGCTAACTATCGAACCATTTCACATCGGTTATACTCACCCTCCTTTTGACCTCCTCCTTTTCCGCAGCAACCAGTAATCCGGGTCAACAGCATCAATGTCACAGTTTAGCTTCCGTCCCTCTCCTCGCCCCTACCTGGGCTCGAACCAGGGACCCTCTGCACACATCGACAACAGCCACCCTCGACGCATCGTTACCCATCGCGCCATAAAAGCCGCGGCCCTTGCAGAGCAAGGGGAACGACTACTTCAAGGTCTCAGAGCGAGTGACGTCACCGATTGAAACGCTATTAGTGCGCACCACCGCTAACTAGCTAGCCATTTCACATCGGTTACATACACACACCGACACACACACAAACACAATTCCTCTGTTCCACAGTGAGTGTTTGTGTACTGTATGTTTACATTTGCTCTGTGCAACAATCCAAAGTGACAGCAGTTGGTTGGGAATTGATTGCAACAAATCAACCTCTCTCTCCTTCCCCTCCTCCCTCCAGTGGACTGCCTGGACCCTGGCTGTTCGGCCCATGGTGTGTGTATCCATGGGGAGTGCCACTGTAGCCCGGGCTGGGGGGGAACCAACTGTGAGACCCTCAAGACCATGTGCCCCGACCAGTGCTCCGGCCACGGCACCTACCAAAGCGAAAGCGGCACCTGCACCTGCGACACCAACTGGACCGGCCCCGACTGCTCTGTCGGTACGTTGTTGGTGTGAGCACGTTGTTTGAACTTTGGTAAAGGTTATTAGTTGTTAGCATGGTAGCCTTCACTCAGAAGTACTACATTTTTGGTACGTTATTAGCACATTAGCATGCTAGCCTCAAATTAATTCAGCAGTATTACATTTGGTATGTTGTTAGCACATTAGCATGTTAGCGTCTCATTAACTCAGCAGTACTACATTTGGTACATTGTTAGCACATTAGCATGCTAACCTCAAATTAACTCAGCACTATTACATTTGGTACATTTGGTATGTTGTTAGCACATTAGCATGTTAGCATCTCATTAACTCATTAACTCATTAACTTGTTTGAACATTAGCATGCTAGCCTGTAATTTGTTAGCTACTACTCATTCACTACGTGGAGATAGCTGGATGTCTAGTAAAGATGTCATTCACATTCACAGAGCTTCTCTCACACAGTTGTGCCATGGCCTTCCCATCTACAGTGGGGCAAAAAAGTATTTAGTCAGCCACCAATTGTGCAAGTTCTCCCACTTCTTCTTTAAGAGGCTCCTCTGTCCTCCACTCGTTATCTGTATTAATGGCACCTGTTTGAACTTGTTATCAGTATAAAAGACACCTGTCCACAACCTCAAACAGTCACACTCCAAACTCCACTATGGCCAAGACCAAAGAGCTGTCAAAGGACACCAGAAACAAAATTGTAGACCTGCACCAGGCTGGGAAGACTGAATCTGCAATAGCTAAGCAGCTTGGTTTGAAGAAATCAACTGTGGGAGCAATTATTAGGAAATGGAAGACATACAAGACCACTGATAATCTCCCTCGATCTGGGGCTCCACGCAAGATCTCACCCCGTGGGGTCAAAATGATCACAAGAACGGTGATCAAAAATCCCAGAACCACACGGGGGGACCTAGTGAATGACCTGCAGAGAGCTGGGACTAAAGTAACAAAGCCTACCATCAGTAACACACTACGCCGCCAGGGACTCAAATCCTGCAGTGCCAGACGTGTCCCCCTTCTTAAGCCAGTACATGTCGAGGCCCGTCTGAAGTTTGCTAGAGAGCATTTGTATGATCCAGAATTGGGAGAATTATGGGACCAATGAATGGGGCCATGTATCGTGAGATTTTGAGTGAAAACCTCCTTCCATCAGCAGGGCATTGAAAATGAAACGTGGCTGGGTCTTTCAGTATGACAATGATCCCAAACACACCGCCCGGGCAACGAAGGAGTGGCTTCGTAAGAAGCATTTCAAGGTCCTGGAGTGGCCTAGCCAGTCTCCAGATCTCAACCCCATAGAAAATCTTTGGAGGGAGTTGAACGTCCGTGTTGCCCAGCAACAGCCCCAAAACATCACTGCTCTAGAGGAGATCTGCATGGAGGAATGGGCCAAAATACCAGCAACAGTGTGTGAAAACCTTGTGAAGACTTACAAAAAAGTAAGTAATGACCTCTGTCATTGCCAACAAAGGGTATATAACAAAGTATTGAGAAACTTTTGTTATTGACCAAATACTTATTTTCCACCATAATTTGCAAATAAATTCATAAAAAATCCTACAATGTGATTTTTCCGGATTTTTTTTCTCATTTTGTCTGTCATAGTTGAAGTGTACCTATGATGAAAATTACCCGCCTCTCTCATCTTTTTAAGTGGGAGAACTTGCACAATTGGTGGCTGACTAAATACTTTTTTGCCCCACTGTATATTCTTTGTACTGTATTGCTCTCTCTTTCATTCTTTATCTCTCTCTTTTCACTGCTGCTTTGTTGACTAATGCTGTTATAAAGGCCGCAGTGTGATTTTTATATTAACTGGGCTTAGAGAGGAGAGATCACATCGATCTGATCCATTTTTCATTTGAGAGAAAGCTGTGTTTATTTGCCTCTAACACACTGGCTCAGCCAGCAAAGAGAAGGACGGATGGAGGGAGAGCAAGGGCCGGGGGTTTGTTAATTACACCGAGTTTAAATTAAATAAGACTGCACTGCTAATTACTAGAGAACAGAGAGGGAGGGATGGAGAGAAGGAGAGAGACTGAGAGACAGAGAGAGAGAAAGAGAGAGAGAATGGAGGGCAATTCCACACCAGGACAGTTTGAAAATATTGATTTGTTCTGGTGGTTCTCATAGAAACTTCATTGGGAGGACGGATGTTTGACATTTCTCCCACTTTTTTTGTTTGTTTTTAAATCAGGAGGAAGTGGAAATTTGAGTCCATTTTTAGACCTATACATGCGTTGTGTAAGACCGTATGATCTGTGAACCGTGCATGATACACACAACATCTTGGTGTCATTATACTCCTTATAGTGGAGATTCTGATATGAAAAATAGAAAATATAGAAATATTTATATGTCAAAAGTACCCTTTTTTATCTTGTTCATTTCAATAGGTATTGCTTGGAACAATATGCTCTACACATGCATCGACTTTCCAGAGTGGGCGGAGTGATTCACACATTATTCTTTTTAAAGATAATAATGTCAAAAGCATGTCAAACATCCTTCCTCGCAATGAAATTTCTATGTGAGAATTGACCTAAATTCTCGCACTTTCTATCGGAGGTAACCTAAATATTTTTGCGGCTGTCCGCGATGACCTTCAGACAGACGTGACCAGAGCCTCAGTCTGGTCACCCCTCCAGGCCGCTCGCTCCCTCCCTCCCTCCTCCCTGCTTCAGACAGCGCCCGCCACGTCTCGCACATACATACCCATACACACACCGCCCCAGCGACACGGCGATGACAGTGACGAACAGCGCCACTTCCTGACACACAACACACTCTCTCTCACAAACACACACCGGTAATGGCAGCTCGCCACGGGCAGCGGCGGCCCACACTGAGCGAAGCCCCTCCAGGGGGCTGATGGAACTTTAGAGACCGAGAAAGACTGAGCGGTCGGGGGTCTGTTGGTCTTGTGGTCTTACCTGGAATGACTCAGAGAGGAACCTCTTGGTCTTCTAGCCACTGACTGATAGCTTGTCTAAGAGAACACCGCTCAATCAATGTCTTCTATCTAGCCACTGACTTCAACCGGAATTGCTTCTCTTAGCCACTGTCTGATAGCAATGGTCCTACGGTCGATTATTTGTCCCTGCCTGCAAAGAGTCCAAGAAGTGGCAACATTTCAGATGCTGTTATTCCTATACTCATGCTATAGCACTGTAGTTAACATTGTATGAGGATTTTCTTGCAACGCCAGGGTTGTGGGTTCGATTCCCCCGTGGGAACCAGTACGAAAGTGAGTGCACTCACTTCTGTGAGTCGCTCTGGATAAAAGCGTCTGCTAAATGACAAAAATGTCAAGTGTTGAGTGTCTCTCTTATATTTTGTGCAAGCAACAATTCCTTCAAACACCTCTCCCCTCAGTTTATATTTCAAGGTCGTATCAATAAAGGCGTTCCTGTCTTCTTCTTAACCGCAACAAAAAAGAATGGAAAACAAGTGTCACTTCAACTCAGAGCTAAAAGTGATAGGTGGAATTTTAACGCGCACTTCTGGTTCAAATGGTCTAAACTCTGAAGAACAGAACAGAGACAAAAACAGTTCCATCTCAACTGACAACATTCCATCAGTCGGGAGTCTGTACCAAACAAGCCTAGATTGTGTGCAGGCGTCCATCTATGGGCCCAGGATTGATTTATCTGTGGTTGTTTGGTTTGGTCGTTCTGGTTCAGGCACAGTGGGAATCCTTGTGTCTGGCTAACAGTGTCTCCCCATCCTCTACCCTTATTCTATTCTAACCCTGTCTGAGGTGAAGTTCAATATGTCTATTCTCATAGACTGAACTGTTCATACTCAATGATCACACCTCTGCCCCCCCCCCCCCCCCACTCGCACGCATACACACACACACCCCATATTACACCAACACCCACCACAGGACCACGCACCCCCACCACTGTGCCCCACCCAGGAACATTCAAAACCTCCCAGACTCTTCATCCGTGTCACGGGGGACAGACGTGTCAGGGTAGCAAGGTGTTATTTGAGAAATACCAGGCTGACAACCATATCCACCCGAACCCCACCCCACCCGCTGACCATAGTGGAAGCATTGTGCCAACGGAGACCCTGCCTGGCTACAGTTGATACAGAGAAAGATGAAACCTTATGTCTGTTTTGTTTGTTATGAATGAATGTGTTTCTACAAAGTGGGTGACGATACTTTGCACAGTGGACGCTCCTAGCACACACAGATAACTAGCTAGCGATTACACATCATTACACACTGACGCTAACATTTCCTCCTTTGTGTGTGTGTGTGTGTGTGTGTGTGTGTGTGTGTGTGTGTGTGTGTGTGTGTGCGTGCGTGCGTGCGTGTACAGAGGTGTGTGTGGTGGACTGCGGCCCCCACGGCGTGTGTTTCGGGGGCAGCTGTCGTTGCGAGGAGGGCTGGACGGGTACGGTCTGTGACCAGAAGGCCTGCCACCCCATGTGCACTAAGAATGGAGTCTGCAAGGAGGGCAAGTGTGAGTGCAACCAGGGCTGGACCGGAGAGCACTGCAACATCGGTAGGTCTACTGAAGAATACACACTCCTACAGTGGACATACACATGAATACATCATATGGGTCGACGATTAAAGACATTGTTACAAGGAAACACACACGTTTTCACACACGTTTTCTCTCACACACACAAACACCAATCACACACACTCCTCTACCTCTGAAGCTGTCTGTCCATCCATGATTCCCCCAGCTCTCACACCACGGAGGACTCCAACTTGCGGGTCTATATGGCTTTGAACAGCCAGCTGAAGTAGCATCTGATCCCAGTCTCCTCTTTCCTCTCAAACCTCTCCATCCCTCTCTTTACCAGGGCCTGGCTAACTCCCTCCCACTCTCCATCCCTCTCTTTACCAGGGCCTGGCTAACTCCCTCCCACTCTCCATCCCTCTCTTTACAAGGGCCTGGCCAACTCCCTCCCACTCTGCAGCCTGCTCTTTGTAGTCACTCACGTGATCTGGGGCGCTGCTGACCTTTAACCTCTATCAAAACACTTACATTTACTGTCGTTAAGGCAGTGTGGAGAAGATAGACTGTGTGTGTCCTGTTCCAAGCTCTCCGTCTTAACAAGAGGGTACAGAGCAGGGTTGTAAATGCCTGGCGCGTTGTTGTTTAGCTTTTAAGCCGGGTGTGAAACAAACACCAAACACTGAAACAGGCCAAAGCCTCCTCTATACGATGCAAAGATACGAGCCCTAAAGAGAACTGAGAAATCATGTTTGGTTAATTGTTTCCCTCTCAACCCCTACATCACAAAACCTACTCAATTGTTATCAAGCAAATCTTGTTTTGTCGGCTGATTCCCTGATATGAAGTCGATTGCGGAGCAGAATGCATGTTCTCTCCTCACACACACAGAACCCGTGTTCTGTTCTGCCTCGATCTCTGCAGCACAAACTCAGCAGGGGTGCGTTTTGAGGCGTCGTTCCGCTTCACTCAATTGGTCAACATTGTGGAGCGGATGTCCCCATTGTGGCTGGCCGTCTTTATTAGGTTCTGGTCCGTTATTCAAACGAAAAATCAGATGAATTAGCCAGAGTTAGAGTTTAGCATGGTGTCCCCCACTCATTTAGTGGTCGAGTTAGAGTTTAGCGTGGTGTCCCCCACTCATTTAGTGGTCGAGTTAGAGTTTAGCGTGGTGTCCCCCACTCATTTAGTGGTCGAGTTAGAGTTTAGCGTGGTGTCCCCCACTCATTTAGCGGTCGAGTTAGAGTTTAGCGTGGTGTCCCCCACTCATTTAGCGGTCTACTTAGAGTTTAGCATGGTGTCCCCCACTCATTTAGCGGTCGAGTTAGAGTTTAGCATGGTGTCCCCCACTCATTTAGCGGTCAAGTTAGAGTTTAGCATGGTGTCCCCCACTCAGTTTAGCATGGTGTCCCCCACTCATTTAGCGGTCGAGTTAGAGTTTAGCGTGGTGTCCCCCACTCATTTAGCGGTCGAGTTAGAGTTTAGCGTGGTGTCCCCCACTCATTTAGCGGTCGAGTTAGAGTTTAGCGTGGTGTCCCCCACTCATTTAGCGGTCGAGTTAGAGTTTAGCGTGGTGTCCCCCACTTATTTAGCGGTCGAGTTAGAGTTTAGCGTGGTGTCCCCCACTCATTTAGCGGTCGAGTTAGAGTTTAGCGTGGTGTCCCCCACTCATTTAGCGGTCGAGTTAGAGTTTAGCGTGGTGTCCCCCACTCATTTAGCGGTCAAGTTAGAGTTAAGGAGCCCGCATACTAGGGTGGGTTTTCTCCTAGCAGAACTCAGCAATATTAATGTTTGTCCCTATTGAGACACCATAGTAACAACATACCCAGTAAGACTTCCTCAAAATACTCCTACTTAATATATGATTAATCAAAAACTCTGTAATGAATTTTGACGGATTTGCAGAGGAAGTCTTCGTCGCGCATTATTTCTCAAGTGAAAAATGTGCGTGTTAACTAGTCATCTCTCATTTTTTTTTTTTTTTTTTTACCCCTTTTTCTCCCCAATTTCGTGGTATCCAATTGTTGTAGTAGCTACTATCTTGTCTCATCGCTACACAACCCAACCAAGCCGCACTGCATCTTAACACAGCGCGCCTCCAACCCGGAAGCCAGCCGCACCAATGTGTCGGAGGAAACACCGTGCACCTGGCAACCTTGGTTAGCGCGCACTGTGCCCGGCCCGCCACAGGAGTCGGTGGCGATGAGACAAGGACATCCCTACCGGCCAAGCCCTCCCTAACCCGGACGACGCTAGGCCAATTGTGCGTCGCACCACGGACCTCCCGGTCGCGGCCGGTTACGACAGAGCCTGGGCGCGAACCCAGGGACTCTGATGGCACAGCTGGCGCTGCAGTACAGCGCCCTTAACCACTGTGCCACCCGGGAGGCCCCAACTAGTCATCTCTCATTGAATGACAATCCCTTCCTACTAGGAGTAGTACTGTTGACCAATCACCGGCGAAGGGGCGTAGACTTCGGCTACCGAACTTGGACTTGCCTCTCAAGCAAAAATGTTGTGTGCGTGAACAGCCGGGAAAAAAAGCTGCCGAACACCAAAACAAACAAAAAGTCGTGATTTTGTCATAATATATGTGCAAACTGTTTTGACTGGGAAGCATGCGACAGGCATGGTGACAGGCATGGTGACAGGCTTAGTGACAGGCATGGTGTACCCCAGCGGTGTGTTTTCAGGTTTCGTGACACTCTCTGCACACACACATAAAAAATGTGAGCGCACACACACACACTGACTCACTCTACTCATCATCATATAGTTCATTTCTTCTGTGTCAATAATGTGTGTCTGATTAGCTCTGGCCCTATGAAGGAAGCACCTACAGCTGCCTAATTCCCCTGAAAATAACACCTTTTGGCTCATTATTAGTCTTCAGACACTCTTTCTTAGCATTCAGACACCAAAATACAAAGGCAGGATGCTCCTTGAAGCCCTAGTCTGAAACTGACACCCTGCAGGGGTTGGCTGGGACGTGAGTCAGTGTCCTTAAAAGTTCCACCTCTCTGTCCTTGAGATGTTCTCTCCTGTTTCAGAGTAGCGCGTCAGAGGTGGTGAGGGCCACCGTGCATCATTTGTGTCTGCTGAAGGTAAAGATAAAGACGTTAGCAAGAGAATGACTTCCTCCAAAAGGGGAAGGGACGTCAACCAGGATAGAACAGGAGAACATTCTAGACTGTTTAGTACGGGACGGATCCCACTGCTGCCACCCCGCTCTGACCCTGGACAGTCTCACCGCATTGCCTCGTACACAATCACAGTACAACCCCCCCCCCAAAACAAATACCATACAGTATGTCCTTATCCAATCGCTTATTCACAACAACTCAAACAAAGAGTGTATAGTGTAATGTTCAGTCAACACTGATTTGCATTACCATATCCTCACGCTGTCTCAGTAGAACACCAGTTGAGACAGTCTATTACAGTGGCAAGAAAAAGTATGTGAACCCATTGGAATTACCTGGATTTCTGCATACATTGGTCATCAAGTTTGATCTGATCATCGTCTAAGACACACATAGTGTGTTGTTGTCTATATTGAATACATAATTTAAACATTCACAGTGTAGGTTGGGAAAAGTATGTGAACCCCTAGGCTAATGACTTCTCCAAAAGCTAATTGGAGTCAGGAGTCAACTAACCTGGAGTCAATGATCAATGAGGCGAGATTGGAGATGTTGGTTAGAGCTGCCTTGCCCTATAAACTCAACATTTGAGTTTGCTATTCACAAGAAGCATTGCCTGATGTGAACCATGCCTCAAACAAAGAGATCTCAGAAGACCCAAGATTCTGAATTAACTTGCATTAAGCTGGAAAGGGTTACAAAAGTATCTCTAAAAGCCTTGATGTTCATCAGTCCACGTTAAGATAAATTGTCTAGAAATGGAGAAAGTTCACTGTTGCTACTCTGTTGCTACTCTCCCTCTTGACTGCAAGAGCACAGCGCAGAATGCTCAATGAGGTTAAGAAGAATCCTACAGTCAGCTAAATACAGAAATCTCTGGAACATGCTAACATCTCTGTTGACGAGTCTACGATACGTAAAACACTAAACAAGAATGGTGTTCATGGGATGACACCACAGAAGAAGCCAAAAAAAACATTGCTGCATGTCTGAAGTTTGCAAAAGTGCACCTGGATGTTCCACAGCGCTACTGGCAAAATATTCTGTGGACAGATGAAACTACAGTTGAGTTGTTTGGAAGGAACACGACACTATGTGTGGAGAAAAAATGTCACAGCACACCAACACCAAAACCTCATCCCAACTGTAAAGTATGGTGGAGGAAGCATCATGGTTTGGGGCTGCTTTGCTGCCTCAGGGCCTGGACAGCTTGCTATCATCAATGGAAAAATGAATTCCCAAGTTTATCAAGACATTTTGCAGGATAATGTTAGGCTTTCTGTCCACCAATTGAAGCTCAACAGAAGTTAGGTGATGCAACAGGACAACGACCCAAAACTCAGCAGTAAATCAACAACAGAATGGCGTCAACAGAAGAAAATACGCCTTCTGGAGTGGCCCAGTCAGAGTCCTGATCTCAACCCGATTGAGATGCTGTGGCATGACCTCAAGAGAGCAGTTCACACCAGACATCCCAAGAATATTGCTGAACTGAAACAGTTTTGTCAAGAGGAATGGTCCAAAATTCCACCTGACTGTTGTGCAGGTCTGATCCGCAACCACAGAAAATGTTTGGTTGAGGTTATTGCTGCCAAAGGAGGGTCAACCAGTTATTAAATCCAAGGGTTCACATACTTTTCCCACCCTGCACTGTGAATGTTTACACAGTGTGTTCAATAAACACATGAAAACGTATAATTGTTTGTGTGTTATTAGTTTCAGCGGACTGTGTTTGTCTGTTGTTGATGAAGATCCGAGTTTTATGACCAATTCATTCAGAAATCCAGGTACTTTTTCTTGCCACTGTATATGCAGTGGAACTACAGTGCAGCATTCAGACTTATTGAGCGTTAGGAGGCAGTGACGTTTAGCTACTCCTTCATTACTTGTCTGCTACAGACATCCCCCTCTTCCCCCATAGCAAATGCTGAATGAGAGAAGAGAAGAACGCAGTAGTTATTAAGTTGTCTTCTTTTCCCCTCCGAGACATGCGATCGTGAATAAATGACGAGTGAGAAAGTTCCAGAAGATCAAAAGATCATACCCTCAAGACATGCTAACCTCTCACTGTTACCAATACCGGGGGACGTTAGCATGTCTTGGGGGTATGATCTTTTGAACTTCTGGAACTTTCTCACTCGTCGTTATTCACGATCGCGTGTCTCATGATATATTCCACATTGATTTAGAAGTGTTTAGAAACATGTTCTATTCGTATTGATTTAGAAGTGTTTAGAAACATGTTCTATTCTTATTGATTTAGAAGTGTTTAGAAACATGCTCTATTCTTATTGATTTAGAAGTGTTTAGAAACATGTTCTATTCTTATTGATTTAGAAGTGTTTAGAAACATGTTCTATTCGTATTGATTTAGAAGTGTTTAGAAACATGTTCTATTCGTATTGATTTAGAAGTGTTTAGAAACATGTTCTATTCGTATTGATTTAGAAGTGTTTAGAAACATGTTCTATTCTTATTTTACAATCAAAGTGACTCCAAAACGACACAATACATTATTTACCATTCATTTCTATTGGACACAAAATAATCTGAAACACAACCAAAACAAATAACAGATGCATCCAACAAGTTTGTAGAGTCACAAGCTTGATGTAGTCGTTGCGTGCTGGGGGTGTCAATACCTTTGACCCCTACCCTTTTGAGATATTACTTATTAAACAAAATGTTTTTCTCTGAGTAATTGTATTAGTATAAAATAATCTCCCCATTTTTTTTTGCATACAATATAGCTCACTATTTGACTGATTTATTTTCTACAGTCGTTAATGCCCATATTTATCGAGGGTGTCAATCATTTCAGGCTCCACTCTATCTCTTTCTCTCTCTGTCATTGTCTGACACAAGGTGGCTTGATGCATCTCCATTTTGAGTGGCTTTAAGGAAGTAGTCCAACGTTCATTTCTACTCAGCCTATTGCTTTTCCATACAAAACACAGTGATGGTCACTGTGTCGTGTGTGTGATTGGTAGTGGTAAAATAGTGTCCTTGATTTTACTCTAATGTCCCTGCTTGCAAAATGCAGCAAATGAATTGATGTCTCTGAGACGTGGAAGTATCCTTCTTTAATAGAAAACAACTTAAATTGGCTGAAATCGTTTGTGCTACCTTGGAAATAAATGATGTCCAGTTTATGTAAGTTTGCTAAGAATTTTGCAGCAACAAACCGATAACAATGTCTTCCCTTGACGATTTGAGTTACAGTGAACAGACTGAATCATCGATGTGTTTGTATAACAATCATGTCCAATAACCAAGATCTCATATGATCTTTTATTATCATCGTTCCAAAATACTCTTCTGCAGAGGATAGAAAAGTACATTTTTATGGACTTGCACAATGCTCCTCGTTCCTTCTGGAGCATTGTACAATGCTCCTCGTTAGGTTTTGTTAAGAGAGCCACAGGTTCTTCTTCTTCTGCTTCTTCTGCTTATTATTATTATTATTATTATTACTGCTTCTGAATACCTCATCAGTAGGGTTGTCTCCTTCAGTCACACTGAGGACGTGTCCCAAATCACTCCTATAGGGCGCTGGTCAGAAGTAGTGCACTGTGTAGGGAATAGGGTGCCATAAGTGACGGAGACTGATTTTAAAGTAGCGTATGGAATATTGTTAAAATATTGTTGCGTGTGCATGTGGGTGCGTGTGTGTGTGTTCTGAGAAGTGCAGCTGAGTGTATTAGTTGAGAACCAGGAAACTGCAGACTTACTGCCCCAAGGTTTCTCCAGCACTCCAGCTCCAGAACCCCATCCCAGGCTCCCTGTTCTCCCCCTCTGCCCTTCCTCTCCTGGGGCAGTCATCCCTCCCCCCCCCCCCCCCTCACATCTCTCCATCGCCCAGAATAGCACTGCAGAGCCAGCAATATCTCACCCGGCACCACCAGACGTGCCTCCACACACACAGACACACATACTGTACACACATTCATGCACACACACACTCTCCCTCACACACAAACACACTCCCACCAGCTGCAAGTCTGTCTGGTTCTGTTTCTTCCCAGATGGCTGTGTGTCTGGTTCTGTTTCTCCCCAGATGTCTGTGTGTCTGGCTCTGTTTCTCCCCAGATGTATGTGTGTCTGGTTCTGTTTCTCCCCAGATGGCTGTGTGTCTGGTTCTGTTTCTTCCCAGATGGCTGTGTGTCTGGTTCTGTTTCTCCCCAGATGGCTGTGTGTCTGGTTCTGTTTCTTCCCAGATGGCTGTGTGTCTGGTTCTGTTTCTTCCCAGATGTCTGTGTGTCTGGTTCTGTTTCTCCCCAGATGTCTGTGTGTCTGGTTCTGTTTCTCCCCAGATGTCTGTGTGTCTGGTTCTGTTTCTCCCCAGATGTCTGTGTGCCTGGTTCTGTTTCTCCCCAGATGTCTGTTTGCCTCCAGGTCAGTGTAGTGCCTGATGGTTCTTCATTATCATCCAAGGCTGATGCCCGCTAGACAACACACACACACACACACACACACATACACTCCTCTTTCGCTCGCTACAAATTCAAACCATCTACTATTGATATATTCCACTGAAATGAGAGAGCAAAATGATTGGTCTCGGTGTCCATCCTCAACTCCAACTTTAGATTCAGCTACTAGCTACTGTAGCATTTTGTGTATTGATTTGTCTTTTAAAACGCGGGGGAAAAAACTGTTCAAGGTTAGCGTTTCATAAAACACACACACGCAAAACACAGCAGTTTGTAAACTCAATTGTGTAGTTAAAACAGTCAAATTTTATTCACAAAGGCCAAATAATTTCGGTAACTGTGTTCAATAGTTAATTAACGCTGCTACACTCGAGGCTCTGCTTGGGAACTAGGAAGCTCATAATCCCCCTCTCAGTACTGCTGAATGGCTGTTCTGTGTTACCACTGATCTGGCTTCTTTCTTAACGGGCTGGTAGCTCCGTCAGTGTAGCCACATGTGTCACACACTATCGTTATTATACATACATCACTGTGTGTGCGGTTGTGTGTACATGTGTGTGTGTTTGTGTACGTGTGTGTGCACGTGCATGTGTGTGTGTTTGTGTGTATGTGTGTGCGTCTACTATGGACCAGGGAATGAGTGAGGCTCATAGCCTCATAGCTCAGTAATAACCATGTTGGGGATTGATTGGGGGATGGGTGGGTGTAGTGGTTTTTCATTGTCCTCAATGGGTTCTGGAGCACTTTGAGCTATAGCATGATTCAAGTCTAAGAGGAGGCCCCCCTGTTTTTACGGTAGGCTCACCTGGAGCTGAGGGGGTTGTTAAAGGCCCCCAGCGCAGTAAACGTTAATTAAGATCATGTTAAATCAATGGATACATGCCAGAAACCTCTACCCCTGCTCCCTCTCTCTCTCTCTCTCTTTCTCTCTCTCTTCCCCTCTCTCTCTTTCTGCTCTCTCTCCCTCTCTCTCTCTCGCTCTCCCTCTCTCTCTCTCTCTCTCTCTCTCTCTCTCTCTCTCTCTCTCTCTCTTCCCCTCTCTCTCCTTCTGCTCTCTCTCCCTCTCTCTCTCTCTCTCTCTCTCTCTCTCTCTCTCTCTCTCTCTCTCTTTCTTCCCCTCTCTCTCTTTCTGCTCTCTCTCTCTCTCTCTCTCTCCTTCTTCCCCTCTGCTCACTCTCTCTCCTTCTTCTAACCCCTGTGCTCTCTCTCTCTCCGTTCCCCCTCATCTCTCTACCCTCTCTATCCCCCTCTCCTCTCCTCCCTCCATCTCTCCATCTGTACCTCAGGGTGGGGATTGAGTGGGTCTGGACGTTGTGATATATAATTGTTTCCAGATTAATGTCACTTTAATCAGCAGCCGCCGAGAATTGTCCCGACAAATAATGAAGCATTGATGTCTATAAGAGGCTGATTAATTCTGCAGCTTGACCCACAGGCACACACACACACTTGCACACACACACACTGTACATACACACACATATGTACACACACACACACTGTACATACACACACAGATGGACACACACACAGATACATACTGTACATACACACACAGATACATACTGTACATGCACACACAGACGGACACACACACACACACACACACACACACACACACACACACACACACACACACACACACACACACACACACACACACACACACACACACACAGTCCTCCCTGTCCCGATGTGAGTGGAATATGATGGAAGTAAATGAGAAATCTTTAGTGCAATTAGCTGGTAAATTGCTGCCCCTTTGCTCAGGGTTCAGGGATGATTGCTGCTGTTTTCTTAACCCTGACGTTCCATTAGTTCTATTAAGGGATCCTGTTCCACTCTGGGAAAGGGAGAGGATGACGGCCAATCAAGCTGCCACCTGAGCCAGTGTGTGTGTGTGTGTGAGCTAGTGTGAAGTTACATCAAGCATCATCTGAGGGAATTTGTGTGTGTGTTAGTGTGAAGTTACAGCACGCATCATCTAAGGGAATTTGTGTGTGTGTTAGTGTGAAGTTACAGCAAGCATCATCCTAAGATTGTGTAAGCAATT
>NC_092165.1:14001864-14126864 GCF_045791955.1 Oncorhynchus clarkii lewisi
AGGGGGAAAAACTGCATCCGTTCGCACTTTAATAATTCAATGGAGGCCGCTTTTCTGATGGTTAGTTACTTCAACCATGCTACTCCGGTTATTTCACCCCAGGCATCAACAACTGTTTGAGGAGCATGCAGGCTCTTGCTGAGCAACAGCTGATATTCCGCCCAAACTCTGTATCTCCAACCCTGTTCCTGCAGCTACCCAGTGCTTAATTTGGGAAACCAAGTGAAATCTGTTCGGGAACATCGATAGTAACATGTTTTCACAACGAAACATATTTCATTAAACTGTTGCGCTGAGAAAGGTATGAAGGGGAGAGAGGAGGACATGGAAATGCATGGTTCTGTAGCTAAATGTAATGTCAGCCTATTAATTATGAAAATATAAAAAATGCCCTATTACTAGGCTATTCAAAATACAAATTCACTATACTTGTAGGCTAACTGTAAGCTGCCCTGCACAATCAATGAACCAACAGCATCGCCTAGGCCTATACGTTCTCTCCCAGACTCACGGAGAGAACGTTTGGAGCCTAGCATAAGGTAACCAGTCCATCCAGTATGCATAATAATACAGTCCACACTCAAAGGCGATTTACTAGAAGTTGTTTAATTTTGGAGTATAGGCTAGACCAATTAAGTAGCAAAGACATCTGATTATAATCAGTTTAGTTTGATGTTTTTCTGCCATGTTTAATATGCGGTAGGCTATGTATTGTATAACAGCACAAGGGCTTGGGCTCATGGGCCTTTGAATATGCTTCAGCTCTAATATGCGTATGGGCGTTTTGAATGAATCATCACCTTAGAAATCTCTGTCCATTTCATTGTGTTAGGCTTTGAAACAACATCCACAACGACCACAGTTTTCCACTCAGTTTCAACCTGCTGTTGAACTTCTGAGTTTTAAAATCACTGTACTGTTTTGATGATAACTGTTTGACGTGATTTTTCGATTGCGTTTGGTTTGAGGGACAATAGAGATCTGAGTACCAGGCCATTAGCGACCTGATGGTCGTTAGCGATTTGGGTACTACCAACGCATGTCCAGAGTACAAGACCATACCATGGCAATTGGTATGGGGGGGGGGGGGTTGCCTTGGTAACAACCAGCCAGGTAGATACAGTGTGGTCTATAACAATGTTGTCTACAACCATGAACGTTTGTTTCTCCATACTGGACAACAACATGAGTCATATACCATCACCAGCTTCAGTTGTGGTCATTCTCAAAGGTCTTATGACTGTTTAAACTTGAACGTTGCTTTAATTCAGTCCAGAGTACCGTGCACGTTTGTGATTGTTCACAATCACAGTTGATCTAGAACCAAATCGATTTCAATACGAGCAGGACTAACCAGCCGGTAGAGATTAGCTTATGTTTAGAAAGCACACCGCGATAACAGAGCTAAATAGAGATGCTAAACACGCTGCTCGCTGGGGAGAACAGAACCGTCTGATCATCTGATAAAGCAGGAAGAAGTGTGGAGAGATGAGAGGACGGAACTAACAAATAAGGAGAGAGAGAGAGAGGGAGATGGAGAGAGAGGGAGATGGAAAAAGAAATGGAGAAAGACAGAGACATGGGAGAGAGAGAGAGAGAGAGAGAGAGAGAGAGAGAGAGAGAGAGCAAAAGAAAGCTAAATATATGGAGATAAAGGGAGAGAGTCAAGTTCACATCTGTCCCGTGTTAGACCCACCTATCCGGGGGCTTTGTTTAGCCAGTAGTGCTAACACAGAGCATGTGCCTGAACGTTTCCTTTAGCCTCTGCCAGCCAGCCAGCCATCCAAAACACACACACACACACACACACACACACACACACAGGATCCGCAGTAATCCCCAACCAAACAACAGCTCCTCAGCATCAACATGTGAACAAACAAGGCTCTCGCAGACCCGCTCTGCCTCTCCTCCTCCTCCTCATCCATCTCTTCTTCTCCTCCTCCGTCTGTGTGTATTGACATGCCACTCTCCGTCAACAGAGATAGAGAGCTCGTCGTTTAGCAGGAAATGACACTCGAGCGAGAGACTGGAATAGAGATATTATTCAGGGTGGCAATTCATTCAAAAGAGACATACTCAATAAGGAAGTACAGATGTAGGATCTTCATTTGAGCCAGTTTGATACAGCAGGAAAACAATCCTGCATCAACAGGAAATGTGAATATACAATTAATGGACATTTTTGTAGGGGTCGATACATTTTTTGTAAAGGAAAATCAAGTCTGAAATTTCAAAGTGGAAATTGCAAACTTCAGAATCCTTTTTAAACCTCAAACACACTACTAGTTCTACATTTCCTGCATTGCAGTAAAGTTCTCCTGCAACATGGTGATCAAATTAAGACCCTACATCTGTAGTCTGTGATTTTTTGCATTGCGGCGCAGAGCAGACATCCTGTAAGTGACTGTCTGCAGCACAACAAGGACAGGAAGAGCAAACACCTGTTTACACCTACATTATTATTGACTTCTCCAAACCTCCAATTGAAATAGTCTCACTGCTTTAAAAGCAGGCACTACCAAGGCTTTCTGCCAAGGTTATTGGATAAAAACACGTCGGACCCCTTTGTGTGTCTCAACTTCCTACACTAAAGCTTTATTTTCCTTTGTCTGCCATAATCGTCTAACAATACAATTGCAGAACATTTTCATTTCAGAGTTTGTTTAAATGCAATCCATTGGCTCCCTTATACAGGTTATATAGTTACTGGGAATGAGGAGTCCGAATACACTGTGAAGAATGTTATTATTCCTCTTTATGGATCGTGACGTGTCAAATTAGGCATGTGGCCACGAACGCTTCACTACTTTAAGTGGTGTCTCACATACACACACACACACACACACACACAGCTGAATTTAGATAAGACCACTTCTTTGCCACGCTTCAGCAAACTCTAGAAGAGGGAGACGAGCGATGGAGCTTAAAGGTGCAGTATATTAAGCAGGAAGACCGACCCCCAACCTCTCTCTTGTGTTAGGTCCTTCCCTCAGTGTTTTTATATTGCACACAGATTTCAAGCGGATTAACGCTCGGGGACTAGTTGGTCTTGGCTCTGTCGACTCCCCTTATGGCCCTGTTTTGTGTAGTGATGTTGTGGTCTCGTGGTCAAGGGCCTGGTTAATTGGTCCTCTGACTGGGGTTAGCAGGGTTGAGGGTTCAAATCCCAGGTGCCGGGTCACAGCTGTGGAGCCCCGGGGGCGAGCTGAAGCGTTATCCTGAATGACTTTGGTGAGAGGCCAGCTGGCGGCTAGAGACTAATCTGTCTGATAAGAACTACATGGAGGACATCCTGGACTGTGGTGTCCAGCCCAGTGTTTAAAAACTCAGGGTAAAAGACAACATCCTCAGTTCTGACAGCAGACATAGACGTAACAATCAATGCCAGTACAACATGTACAAATATCATTTAGAGGAAAAGGTCACAGAGGTGACAGTGGCACTTTCTAACTCCAAGCCACATTCCATGACATGCAACCATGTAAAAAAGGAAATATCACCCGTCAGTTACTGAGGCGCTGCCTGTTGCCTACAGCAACCGTTGTCATGCTTATTATGCGAGGGAGAGAGAGAGGTGTGTGCCAGTGGAAGGGGAAAGGTTAAGGGTTAACTAAAGGTGTTATTTCGTCATGCACCAGAGTAATGATAATACCCGAGTAATGATAGTACCCGAGTAATGATAGTACCAGAGTAATGATAGTATCAGCATAATGATAGTACCAGACTAATGATAGCAACCGAGTAATGATAGTACCAGAGTAATGATAATACCCAAGTAATGATAATACCCGAGTAATGATAGCACCAGCATAATGATAGTACCAGAGTAATGATAGTACCAGAGTAATGATAGTATCAGCATAACGATAGTACCAGACTAATGATAGCACCCGAGTAATGATAGTACCAGAGTAATGATAGTACCAGAGTAACGATAGTACCAGCGTAATGATAGTACCAGAGTAATGATTGTACCAGAGGAATGATAATACCAGAGGAATGTTAGTACCATAGGAATGATAGTACCAGCGTAATGTTAGTACCAGAGTAATGATAATACCAGAGGAATCATAGTACCAGAGTAATGATAATACCAGAGGAATGATAGTACCAGAGTAATGATAGTACCAGAGGAATGTTAGTACCAGAGTAATGATAGTACCAGAGGAATGATAGTACCAGCGTAATGTTAGTACCAGAGTAATGATAATACCAGAGTAATGATAGTACCAGAGTAATGATAGTACCAGAGGAATGATAGTACCAGCGTAATGTTAGTACCAGAGTAATGATAATACCAGAGTAATGATAGTACCAGAGGAATGATAGTACCAGCGTAATGTTAGTACCAGAGTAATGATAATACCAGAGTAATGATAGTACCAGAGGAATGATAGTACCAGCGTAATGTTAGTACCAGAGGAATGATAGTACCAGAGGAATGCTAGTACCAGAGGAATGTTAGTACCAGAGTAATGCTAGTACCAGAGTAATGATAGTACCAGAGGAATGATAGTACCAGAGTAATGATAGTACCAGAGGAATGATAGTCCCTTGCAGCGTCTATGCTCTCAGAAACTCTCAGACACCTGAACAGTGACAGTTGGGTATTTCTGCATCCCAACTGCCACCCTATTCCCTATATAGTGAACCACTTTTGGTCAAAAGTAGAACATAGTCATTGTTTTACGGTGACAGATACCTCCCTAAGCAAATGGAAGGCATAAATTACAGCTACATTAAGGACCTCATTCTTCCCCCCCCCCCCTCACACACACACACACACACATACAGGTATTAATGAGGCGAGGACGCTGGGTAATTTGTAATTTATGGCATGTTTACACTATAGAAGAGGGAGGGGGGACATCAACTGTACTGTCTGGCATCCTCTCAGACTGTTGCAAAGGATAGTGCTGGAGGAGGAAAAGTTGTGTGTGTGTGTCTCTGTCCCTCTCAACAGGGTGATTCAATGCTCCGCTACTGATTAGCACTCAGTGAAAGCTGTAATGACCTGGGAAGGAGAGCTATAAGTAAATCTAGCTACGCTCCCCCTGCACACACACACAGAGTAGCTATCTCCACAGGACCAGACCCATTGATTAAAAACTCATCTAAACGGTCCACCGCTAGCCGGGCCTGGCTAAACAACTTGACTTTTCTCCTATTTTTTTAAACAATTTTTGCCGCAGAATAAATTTGCCGTGCTGCTGGCCTGTGTATGTGATGGTGGGCAATGTGTGTGTGTGTGTGTCCGTGCGTGCGTGTGTGTTCATCCGTTCGTGCGTGTGTGCTGTGTGTGATTTATTCACTCAGTCCCCTAGTATCGATCAGGCTGATAAGCCTCAGAGGGGAAAGGCCCAGGCATCCCAGCAGCCCTTAAACACACTGTGTTATGTGTGCTAAACAGGGAGATGTAAGCCCACATGAATAACAATATGTGTGTGTGTGTGGGGGGGGGTTTGGATCACGTGTGATTTTGTGCATGCATAGCGGTGATGTGAAAAGGGAATTGGTTATTTGACGTGGCACTGTACAGTGTCATACTGTGGTGTTTATGAATGTGCTGAGTGAAAGTTGTCTAGTGTGTTATTTCCTGTCGGTCCTCTAGCGTGATGTGTATCTCAGGATATCTCTGTCTCCGCGGCGTCCTATAGCTGCAGTGTACAAAATAACGACGTCTCTAAGCAGATCATCTCTGTGTGTTGTTTCTCCCCAGCCTGGTGTCCATCATCAGAGGCCAAGTCCTGACGGCAGACGGAACCCCCCTCATAGGAGTCAATGTTACCTTCGTCCACTACCCCGACCACGGATACACCGTCACGCGCAAGGACGGCATGTAGGTCCACGTACACACACACGCACACACACACACACACCCGCACACACCCGCACACACACACACGCACCCACGCACACGCACACACACACACACACACACACACACACACACACACACACACACACACACACACACACCACAGACTCTGGTCTTCCTCACCACTGACACCTCATACAGTCTTTGATTTATGTTGTGTTTTCAGGACTGGTTGATTGAATCGTTATGAGTGTGTCTGTGTGTGCATATTTGCGTGAATGTTTTTCCGTGCATCGGTGAGTATGTGAGAGAGAGAAAAGAGAAACCGCAGCACGCTTCTTCTCCCGTCCCTCTACGACTCTGTCTCGTAAATCTCCCAAAATGCTCTCTCTCATGCAAATGTAATCTCAGCAGCTTCCCCCCCAAAGAAAAAGCACACACTCACAAACACCCCCCACCCCAAATGAAAACCTTGCGCCATTTAAATGTGAACTGGAGGGCTGTTTAAAATGCATTGGATTTACAAGGGCAGAATCAATTAGCCTGCGTCATTCTAGCGCAGGGCACAGAACACACATGCACACACACCTCCACTACCCTGCCCCCCACTCCCGGTTCCCCGGTGTTATTACAGCGAGTGTTCCTGCAACCCTCCTCGACACCAACCAGGAAATAGGAAACGCAGTCCGAGTCCCAAATAGCACCCTATTCGCTATATAGTGCACTACTTGCTTCCCATAGGGCTCTGGTGAAAAGTAGACAGTAGATAGGGAATAGGATGCCATTTGGGACAGAGGCGCAATCACTCCCAGGCCCCAGCCCCATCAGGACCTTTTATTACACCACCCGTGCCCAATTAGATTGTGAAGTTGGGGTGTTAAGGGCAAAAGTGCAAGCCGTGATATTTGGTGCTCCCTGCCTCATTGAGAGGAGGCTCTGTGTGATTGCTGGGAGTGTAATAGGTTGAATCTCTAGGGCGAGGCTAAGCTGCTAGATTGCAATAGGTGTGTGATGGCGACCACTGTGGCAAATTGAATACATGATGTTGCACGATCTTCCACACTGCAGGTTGCGATGTATCCAGCCACTATGCCATGCCCCTGTTACTATAGACGGAATAAAATTGAATAATTTATGTTGTTGTAATAGACTGAATATACTGCCATGCCACTGCTAAAATTGACTGAATATACTGCCATGCCACTGCTAAAATAGACTGAATATACTGCCATGCCACTGCTAAAATAGGCTGAATATACTGCCATGCCACTGCTACAATAGACTGAATATACATGCCATATAATGCCATATAATTTCCATAGACAAACATGGGCAGTAGAATGGCCTTACTAGAGCTCAGTGACTTTCAGCGTGGCACCGTCATAGGATGACATCTATCCAACAAGTCAGATTGTCAAATTTCTGCCCTGCTACAGCTGCCCCGGTCAACTGTAAGTGCTGTTATTGTGAAGTGGAAGCATCTTGGAGCAACAACGGCTCAGCCGCAAAGTAGTAGGCCACAAGCTCACAGAATGGGACCACCGAGTGCTGAGGCGCGTAGCGTGTAAAAATCCAAACTGCCTCTGGAAGCAAAGTCAGCACAAGAACTGTTTGTTGGGAACTTCATGAAATGGGTTTCCATGGCTGAGCAGCCGCACACAAGCCTAAGATCCCCATGCGCAATACCGAGCGTCAGCTGGAGCAGTGTAAAGCTCGCCGCCATTGGACTCTGGAGCAGTGGAAACACGTTCTCTGGAGTGATGAATCACACTTCACCATCTGGCAGTCCAACGGAAGAATCTGGGTTTGGCGGATATCAGGAGAATTCTACCTGCCCTAATGCATAATGCCAACTGTAAAGTTTGGTGGAGGAGGAATAATGGTCTGGGGCTGTTTTTCATGGTTCAGGCTAGGCCTCTTAGTTCCAGTGAAGGGAAATCTTAACGCTACAGCATACAATGACGTTTTATCGAGACGATGCTGTGCTTCCAACTTTGGGGCAACAGTTTGGGGAAGGACTTTATCTGTTTCAGCAGGACTATGTCCCCATGCACAAAGTGAGGTCCATACAGAAATGGTTTGTCGAGGTCGGTGAGGAAGAACTTGACTGGCCTTGACCTCAACTCCGTCGAATGCCTTTGGGATGAATTGGAACGCCGACTGTGAGCCAGGCCTAATCGCCCAACATCAGTGCCCGATCTCACTAATGCTCTTGTGGCTGAATGGAAGCAAGTCCCCTCAGTAATGTTCCAACATCTAGTGGAAAGCCTTCCCAGAAGAGTGGAGGCTGTTATAGCAGCAAAGGGGGGACCAACTCCATATTAATGCCCATGATTTTGGAATGAGAGGAGCAGGTGTCCACATACTTTTGGCCATTTAGTGTATTTAAGCAGTAAGGCCCAAGGGGATCCACGCCTAAGGACTGTGCTTAGGGACGACGCATCACGGAGTGCCTGGATTCAGCCATTAGTCGTGTTATATTGGCCAAATACCACAAACCCCGAGGTATACGGTCTCAAACTCCCATGGTATACCGTCTCACATACCACTGTTGTCAGCCAATCAGCATTCTGGGCTGGAACCACCCAGTTTATAAATAACAATATATCTGGTCGTAACAGATTGAATGCTGGTGTCGCTGATTGTCTGTGCTTCCATGAGTGTGTTCTTTTATCTATGCATTTTCTGTATGTGTTGCGTGTGTGTCTTCACACTTCACCCCACCAGCCCCCTCCAGACACAGAATATAGGACAGGACTTAGGGGACCTTCTCTCTCTTCCACTCGGATGGTTCTCCCTATAGGCCTGCTACATGTTAAAAGACGAAGTTAGCTAGCCAAATGGAGCTCTCTCTCACCACACACACACACACACGTCCAATAATAATTGGCCCCATCATCTTATTTTCAGTACAGGAGAAAGAACAGAATCATGTTTTGTTCTGAGATAAGTAGTAGAGAGGAAGAGGGAGAGATATAGCAGGAAAGGAGAGAGGGAGAGAGAAAGAGAGAGAAAGAGAGCCTCAGGTTGGACAGACTAGACAGGAGAGACAATTAGAACAGGACAGTCTGATCACCCTTCATCCTCACTCTACCTCCATCAGTGCCAAAGATACAGAGATCTCTGTCTCCAGGGCCCAAGAACAACCAGGAGGAAATGTGTGAACATGTAAAATGTCCTTTCTACTGTCTGTGTGTGTGGGCTGAAGGGGGTTGTGTGTGTGCCTGTGTGTGTCTGTCCATCCGTCTGTCTGCCTGTCTCTCTGTGTGAATGTACTTGCCTGTGTGTTTCTCTCACCACCTCTAACCCCATCTCTCCTCATCTCTCCTCATCTCTCCTCATCTCTCTCCATCTCTCTCCACCTCTCTCCATCTCTCTCCATCTCTCTCCACCTCTAACCCCATCTCTCCTCATCTCTCTCCATCTCTCTCCACCTCTCTCCACCTCTCTCCATCTCTCTCCATCTCTCTCCACCTCTAACCCCATCTCTCCTCATCTCTCTCCATCTCTCTCCACCTCTCTCCACCTCTCTCCATCTCTCTCCATCTCTCTCCACCTCTAACCCCATCTCTCCTCATCTCTCTCTATCTCTCTCCACCTCTCTCCACCTCTCTCCATCTCTCTCCACCTCTAACCCCATCTCTCCTCATCTCTCTCCATCTCTCTCCACCTCTCTCCATCTCTCTCCATCTCTCTCCACCTCTAACCCCATCTCTCCTCATCTCTCTCCATCTCTCTCCACCTCTCTCCACCTCTCTCCATCTCTCTCCATCTCTCTCCACCTCTAACCCCATCTCTCCTCACCTCTCTCCACCTCTCTCCACCTCTCTCCATCTCTCTCCATCTCTCTCCACCTCTAACCCCATCTCTCCTCATCTCTCTCCATCTCTCTCCATCTCTCCAGGTTTGACCTGTTGACCAACGGTGGGGCCAGTCTGACCCTGAGTTTCGAGCGGGCTCCGTTCCTGATACAGTACCGCACCGTGTGGATCCCCTGGAATGTCTTCTATGTCATGGACACCCTGGTCATGAAGAAGGTGAAATATAGTTGATAAAGATATTGAATTCAATGTAATTGTATTGAGTCTTATTGAATTCCATTGTATTTCATTGAATCATATTGAATCATATTGAACTGTATTGAATTGTATTTAATCATATTCAATTGTATTGAATCGTGTTACTCATATTGAATTGTATTGACTCGTATTGAATTGTATTGACTCGTCTTCAATCATATTGAATCGTATTGCAGGAGGAGAATGACATCCCCAGCTGTGACCTGAGTGGTTTCATCAGGCCCAGTCCTGTCATCGTGGCCTCACCCCTCTCTACCTGCTTCAGGTCCTCACCAGAGGATGGGCCCATCATACCTGAGACACAGGTGAGACATACACATCATCATACACACATTATCATCATCATACACACATTATCATCATACACCCATTATCATCATCATACACGCATTATAATCATACACACATTATCATCATCCTACACACATTATAAGCATACACACATTATCATCATCGTACACACATTATCATCATCATACACACATTATAATCATATACACATTATCATTATCATACACACGTTATCATCATCATGCACACTTTATCATCATCATATATACATTATCATCATCATACACACATCATCATCATACACACATTGTCATCATCATACACCTATTATCATCATCATGCACACTTTATCATCATATATACATTATCATCATCATCATCATACACACATTATCACCATCATATATAGATTATCATCATATATACACGTTATCATATATACACGTTATCATCATATATACACATTATCACCACATATAAATATCATCAGCATATATACATTATCATCATCATACACACATTATCATCATCATATACGTACATGCACACACACACTCACAATCCGAAACCCAGACGAGTTGTACTGAATACACACACTTTTCCACAAACCCGTTATACCTAAGACTCAAGTGAGGTGACAGAGGAGAAAGGATACCTACAGTACATCAAACACCAACTGTACACACACCTCACAACACGGTCAGCTAGGGTTCGTCCAGTTCACTCAACTTCCAGCTCACTACCCCTCTCCACAGACCCACTCAGTACCCTCATCTGTTCAACTCATCTGTTCAACTCTCCTGTTCAACTCATCTGTTCAACTCTCCTGTTCAACTCTCCTGTTCAACTCATCTGTTCAACTCTCCTGTTCAACTCATCTGTTCAACTCATCTGTTCAACTCTCCTGTTCAACTCATCTGTTCAACTCTCCTGTTCAACTAATCTGTTCAACTCTCCTGTTCAACTCATCTGTTCAACTCATCTGTTCAACTCATCTGTTCAACTCTCCTGTTCAACTCATCTGTTCAACTCTCCTGTACTGTACTGTAAATGAGGGAGATGACGTTTATGAATTTCCTACTTGGGCCGCGGACAGTGGAATTATGACATTAACATGTCATGGTATTTTGCGGGAGTTGTTGTCCCACAACCAATCAGAATCCAGGATCCAAACAACCCGTTTTTTAATGCCCCATAACACCCCACACTGCTTCGCCCAAGCTTTACCGGGACCTCAAACAGCCAACTCAGTTGGAACGGGAGGCCTCACAAAAAGCTGGGCCGAACTTCAGTACTTGAAGTATAAAAGCACACCTTTAACAGCCCAGTGAATACAAGGTCTAGCCATTTTCTAACTGTTTGCACAGATGCTCTTTGTTTCTTTGAAAGAGGAGAAGCCTTGATGAAGAGAGAGAGCATTTAAATCCATGTATAGTCTTTCTAGCTGTGCCAGACAAGGTGTGAGTTGTTACGAGGGTCTCACACGCGCTCGCACACTCATTCGTAGATCAAAACCCAGGCTTTACCATTATGGCAGTATCACAGGCCAATCTGTGCAGAAGAGCATATAGCTGATATGGGGGCCAAACACATGTTTTATCTGCTCTGAATGAGTCCTCTCTCTCTCTCTCTCTCTCTATCTCTCTCTCTCTATCTCTCTCAACTCTCCTGTGCGGCCAGATAGACTTTGATACCTCTTGGCCCAACTTCTGTCTCCTCTTCTCTGGCACTCCTTCAGTCTAAAGCACTACTTTAATAAGGATGTGTTCTGCACCATCAGCCAAACAATACGCACAGACATAAACACACACAGACATAAACACACAGACTCACACAGACATAGACACATAAAGACATAAACACACACAGACATAAACACACACATACATAAACACACAGACTCACACAGACATAGACACACACAGACATAAACACACACAGACATAAACACACACAGACATAAACACACAGACTCACACAGACATAGACACATAAAGACATAAACACACACAGACATAAACACACACATACATAAACACACAGACTCACACAGACATAGACACACACAGACATAGACACACACAGACATAAACACACGCAGACATAAACACACACAGACATAAACACACACAGACACACAGACATAAACACACACAGATATAAACACACAGATATAAACACACAGACACAAACAGACACACAGACATAAACACACACACAGACATAAACGCACACAGACATACACACAGTAACACAAACACACACTGAGAAATGCAAGCAATCAGACACAGGCACACACATAATACACAGAAACACTCACAGACTCTCTCATACACACACAGAGACAAGCACACAGTAACAGGCATCGTGCCCCGGCCCAGCCAGTCCCCAAACGATCCGGGTCCTGATTTGAATTAGTTCCTGTTGTTATGAGCAGAACTATAAAGCCTCGGAGCTCGTGCAAGGAGAGGCGGATGGTGAAGGAGGTTAACTCTTTATAAACGAACGCAGGGGTCTGACAGCTATACCCCAGGGGCCTTCACCAGGGTGTGTGTGTGGTGAGGAAAAACACAGTAAAAGGAACCCAGCACTAACATGAAGCCATACCAAAGCAGTCAGTCACAGAGAGTAGCTAACTGGTAACAGACATGTCCACTAAGAGTCAACCTTGCAAGAGAATAGTCTTGCTGAGGAAAGTACTTTGGATTACACACACACACACACACACACACACACACACACACACACACACACACACACACACACACACACACACACACACACACACACACACACACACACACACACACACACACACACACACACACTTGGCTGTTATGTGGCTTGGGATAACACGCGGGATGCACGCACACACACACACACACACACACACTTGGCTGTCACGTGGCTTGGGAATAACACGCTATTGTGTGCTCGCTGTTCCACAGAGGAGAAAGAATGGAAGCAGAAGACCAAAAAAAGGTTAGCCAAGTGTGTTCAGTTGGAGCACAATGAGACAGTGGTCCTCAGTGTCTGGATGAAACCAACGCTCTAAATTCTTCAGGTCCCAGAACCCAGTACGTAGGGGTCGTTGTTACCGCTGACGGGTTCTATTAACACAAAGGACCAGAAGAAAATAGTTGAGACAAGGTCACTCTGACGCGCTACACGTGGAACTCTCCCAGAGGGATGACACTGGAGCACTCGGTCGCCTTCCCATGTGTCAAGCAGAAGAAAAAAACGGACAAAATATAAATAGTGAAATCTATTCAAATCAAAGTTGTAAGTTAAGCTAAGGTTTATCCCCGGAGAAATACTGTAGAAAACCTTTTTTTCCCCTCCCCAACCAAATATGGACACGTGGGTGAGACATGTGGCATGACTCTAAAATCTTCCTGAGTGGTGAATTGAGTCTAGATATTCCTTTTAGAGATGTTTACACTATGTGATGTTGGTGCACACCAAATCCAGTCTGAGGTGGTAGCAGGGTGATGGGATTGACTGTAGCCTGCGGTTATTAGCTGAACACACATGCATACCCACACACACACACACACACACACACACACACACACACACACACACACACTGAGCTGCAGCCTTAGCTGTCTGTAACAGTTGATCTGGATACCAACAAGTATAACAGTGTAGTCTGTTGCTATGTTTTCAGCCTATTAGTTTGGATAGAGGTAGTGTATTGGTTTAGGTGGTTTAGTGGATATTTTGTGCTCTCATATCTGCTGGATTACTCAGAGTTGACGGACACACACACACACTCGCCTCTCCAGTCTCCACACCGTTCCTGTACGACATAAAACTGCACAGTCATGACACCACAAAAGTATGTAACAAAGGTTCTATAGTAAAGCTTCTGTTGAGGTGTTTCAGCCAATAAGGTGGTTTGGCAGTACTTGTGCCACCATAGCTAACTATTGACCCAAGCCCAACCTATGGCATTATCCAATGTGTGTTATTAAAGGAGCGGTGGTTTTAAAGGGATACTTTGGGGTGTTGGCAATGAGGTCCCAATCACATAGTATCCCTTTAAGATACAGCGCCAGTCCATTACCCCCAGAGCCATATGTTTTCATTACACTTCCCCTTTAATGGCGGGTGGCACTTCAAAATAAAGCACCCGTTTATTGTTTGATCTCGGCTCCGCTCATTAAACCCTTTAATGATTTACCAGTTGGTATTATTATATCCTGCAGTTAAAACAATGTCCCCCTTCTAGATTGCAAAAGATAACACACACCAGAAAGCAGACACACCAGAAAGCAGACACACACACACACACACACACCAGAGAAGATGTAATAACAGAGTGTTTCTATCAGTTAGTTTAAAGCCAGGAGAAACATGCTCTTAGGCCAGACGTTGTAGTTAGAGCCGGCTGGGGAGACCAGGGTGGGGTCCCTTCGCTGGTGGAGTGTGTTCAGGACACACACACACATAATGTATGTGCAGACATACAGTTTTTCCCTGAAAGAAAACACACCCGCCGCACAGGGTAATTAAGTCTGTGGTGACGGTGACACCGCCTGTGTGTGTGTGTGTGGGGGGGGGTCACTTTTTCCACACTCAATTTGTTTTTCATTTTGATTGATTCCGTTGTCATTGGGCGACCATATTGGATATCAAAGGCTCGTTGAGACCCATGTCAAAGCTTCCCTCCCCTGAGAGAGGGAGCAGGGGGAGAGAGAGGGAGCAGGGGGAGAGAGAGAGGGAGCAGGGGGAGAGAGAGGGAGCAGGGAGAGGGAGCAGGGGGAGAGCGGGAGGGAGCAGGGGGAGAGAGAGAGAGAGAGAGAGAGAGAGAGAGAGGGAGAGAGAGAGACTAGAGCTAGAAAGTAAATAAGTGTTGAGTGATAGGTCTTTGGAATCTGATGGACCTAATAAATACCCTCAGTGCATGTGATGTGTGCAGATTTGAGGTCATATTCCATTTAATTCCAACCTCCTCATACCATCACTGACTCACCCTCCAAATCTCAGCCAGGGAGCTCTTTGGCCCCTGCTTTGAAAAGAGGGTGAAATGTGTTGATGTTAGGAGAGGCTAAAAACAACAGAGAGACCTAACACCCAGGGCTTTCTGGAGCATCACACTAATGAAAAGACAGTGGATAGACAGCGGAGGAGCTCTGCACACACACACACACACACACACACAGTGGAGGCGCTCTGAACAGAAGATAACCCCTGGTTATGGTTATATGAAACAGCCTTTCATACCAGGACAGTCACTACGCTGAGAAAACAGGCCAGGGAGATCTATCTCTCTCTCTCTCTCTCTCTCTCTCTCTCTATATTTTCCTTCTTCCCTTCTCTCCAAAAAGTTTTCACAGATGAATGAATAGCGTTCTTGACCCCATGTGACCTCTCCGTTCTCTTGTCACTTTGCCATACCACCCAGAGTGTAACTGTACTGAGACTTTTCTGAACCCTTTCGGCTTTGATGTTCTCACTGAAAAGTGTTCAAAGATGACATTCTCCACTCCAGTCCTCTCAGGGTGTGCTAAGATGTACTAACCCTTCTTGACCCACTCTCCTTTGATGTGTCCCCCCAACCCAACAGGTCCTCCAGGAGGAGACGTCCATCCCGGGCAGCGACCTCAACCTGCTGTACCTGGGCAGCAGGGCGGCCGGCTACAAGCCTGTCCTCAAGGTCACCATGACCCAGGCCAGTGTGCCCTTCAACCTTATGAAGGTAGGGCTTTCTCCTTTAGGTGTAACTAAATTGTGACTGGCATTGCTATCTCCATAGGTCTTGTAGGTCTTACAGTACAGGCCAAAATACAGTGAATAGATGTTTTTGGATTCATTTGCAAACACAAAACCAAGGCTACAATTTATTTTGATGTCAAACGCCTTTTGAGTGCGAAATGTACAGTCAGTCTTGCCCTAGCTGGCCGTTATAATGCCCGTCTGAAAGTGTGTTTATTCCATAATCTATTCCAGGTGCACCTGATGGTGGCGGTGGTGGGGCGTCTGTTCCAGAAGTGGTTCCCTGCCCAGCCCAACCTCTCCTACACCTTCATCTGGGACAAGACAGACGCTTACAACCAGAAGGTCTATGGCTTGTCTGAGGCAGTCGGTGAGTACTGTGGAGCAGGCCAAAGTACGCCACGAGTTGAAAACATGTTCATATTCATCATCTCCAGCACCAACCCAACATCAACCTGTGTTCTAGGTTTTGTGGGGAAAAGAGAGATAAATGTTTCAAAGGACGTCATCGGTGTGCAGCATGTGATTTTAACCAATTTGCCTACTAATTGTCTACTAATTGCTTACTAATTGTCTACTAATTGGTTGATGATGACATTGGAAACACTTATCTTCCTCTATTTTCTTCACTACCAAACATAGCAACGTGCCATTTTCGCACATGTTGATGTTGGGGTGGTGCTGGAGATGATGAAAATCAAGTTGAGACGTTTAGAAATGTCCCTTTAAAGTTGATTTGTCCCCAAAGGGCAGTTACTCTTGGGCATGAAATGTGACAGGCAGACACACATACTATTTCTTCAGTGACGCTAACGTGCCTACTCCTTTGTCCTCCTTTCCTAAGCCCGCGTAGAGCACATACATGACATGTGCCTTTTACCTAAACAGCTCTTTGTAAATGCTAAGGGAGCCCCTAACAGGCTGCTGTCAAAGACCTGACTTCAGTCCGATGTGTGGGCTGAACGGTGGAGGAAGTCTAATACGGAACGTCGAGGCCTTCAGAGCAGCCTGTGTGATGTCTGTCTCCACGGCGATATGCTAATGCGTTCCACGCGAAACACAACTGCAGCTTTTGGTCGTTCTTCACTTTTCTCCTTCCGGTGTTTTCTTTTCACATGTGTATGATACAACACAAAGACCACCGCAGAGAGTAATAACGTTGTTCTTGTTTTTGCACACACACACACACACACACGCACACGCACACACACGCACGCGCACGCACGCGCACACACACACACACACACACACACACACACGCACACACGCACACACGCACACACACACACACACACACTCTTTCTCTCTCAGGTTTCTGAAGGTCATGGCAAAAGGTGTGGCTTCCTTCTAAAAACAATACAGCCGGGGGGTGCTGCTGCTTCTGGAGACCGTTGATGGTTGTGCTCACAATGACATCCCTAAACACACTTGTCACCCTACGCTCAAGCTGTTTCACACGGAGTCCCTGACAGGCAGGCAGACATGCCGCGGCTTGTTATTTTCAGTCCTGGGGGATCGGGGAGGGAGGGAAAGGAAGTTGGCCAGTGTAAAACTACCCACGTTTCTCTCATATGTAAATAAATACAAAATGACCGCCTTTACATAAACAAACTGTTAGACGGTGTAGACGCTGAAGGGTTGTTATTGTTGAGTCTAATGTATTCTTGCTTTGCCAGGAAGGAAGAGATAGGAGAAGGAGGGTGTTATTAGAAATGGCCCAGGCCCAAGTCATATTGATTGATTGTGTTTTCACCTTCTAACCTCCCCTTCGTCAGCATTCATTTTTTTCCAATTGCATTACGCCTGTCTGGTAATTTGGCCTGCACCATTATTGATCCATCAGAAGGGGGTTTGTCGTAATGTGATCGGCTGAAGACGGATAGGAGTTTAAAAAGAGCTGTAAGGAGATGATTATCAAGTTTGGGAAAGTTCTGTTATTACAAACTGAGTGGAGGTGTTGAGATATGACGGCAGAGATGAATTGTAATTGTGTAAGACGAATAATTAGAATCCCTCGACAAAAAAATAAATCATAAAAAATAAATAACACCAATAACATTGTCTAGGCTTGTACTTGTCGTTAGTCAGTTGGAGTCTTGTCATGAACAGTATCTGTGCTAACACGATCCCCTCCTTCATGTTCCTGTTGTAGTGTCCGTGGGTTTTGAGTACGAGTCGTGTCTGGACCTGATCCTGTGGGAGAAGAGGACAGCCACACTGCAGGGCTATGAGCTGGACGCGTCCAACATGGGAGGCTGGACGCTGGACAAACACCATATACTGGATATCCAGAACGGTAGGAACATGACTGCACACACACACACACACCAAACACACATGCGTGTACCTCCCCACACACACACAAACAAACTCACATTTACACACATGCACACACACACACACTCATCACCAATGACTGTATATATGAGCCGTGTGACAATATTCTTTCCTATGTGAAGACTCAATATCGCATTTAAGCCAAATGAAGTCTGTTAAGATGCCGTCTCATGGAGCCCTAACATGCACAGTTTGAACTCGTCCAGGAAGTGACATTGCAGGCTAGCTCAGTGCTGCCCCCTCTTATTGAGTAAACTCAAGTTGAAGGCTGACTGGGATACTGCAGGCTGCCATTAGCAACGAAATTATCCTTATAACTGCGATTTTAAAATAACATCTGATGCACGAGAAGCAATTATTGGTACCATGGTTGTTTTCAGGAAAACGTTTCATTTACAGGGATATTGACTGCGAAGGAGGATCCTGTTCTCTGCTAACAATGCCTGCAGTACCACAGGCGGCGTTTGAACTTCCGTGGCTTCAGTGAGAAGGAGCGGTCTTTTCTCCTCTGCTCGTCACACACGTACAGATTCCCCCACCACCTCTACCTCCAGCTTAATGCCTATCCTGCAGCCGTAACTCTAATTCATGCCTTATTCACCTTTACAAGCTACCTAAGTGGTACCTTCTCAACAGATTTACACAGGGCTTATCGTTATTCGCTGACATAAGCTTGTTAAACAGGAAGCTCAACAGCGCATCAATTACAGGTGCTATCTATCGTACAGACACTGTGAGGAGCTTTAGCAACACTAAGGCACATCACAGTAGACAGGAATGAATCGGTGTGTGTGTGTGTGTGTGTGTGTGTGTGTGTGTGTGTGTGTGTGTGTGTGTGTGTGTGTGTGTGTGTGTGTGTGTGTGTGTGTGTGTGTGTGTGTGTGTGTGTGTGTGTGTGTAAGCATGTGTGTGTGTAAGCATGTGTGTCTGTAAGCATGTGTGTGTGTAAGCGTGTATGTGTGTAAGCCACAACAGGGGTTGACTGACGACAGATCTCGTCTAGCACTCATGTTAATGTAAACACTGCTAACCAAACGAAGAGCATCATCGACTTATCTGTCAGAGCGACCTTGATGGAGAGAGCGAGAGAGAGATACTTGGCAGCCGAAATGTTTACGGGCCACCATGTCATCAACAAGACATCAGACAAGCTGTGATGTATGCCAGCCATGCCACGGTCTACCCTGACCAGTGAAACTTCAACAGGGGAAACAGAGGGGGAGAGATGGCAGAGAGAGAGGGATGGGGAGGGGAGGAAGGAAAGAGATGGAGGGAAAGAGGTAGAGGGAGAGGAGGGAGGAGAGAGTGTTAGGTATCCCTAACACATACTGTATGTCTAAAGCCCTTAAAGAAGGTAAAGACCAGTCAGGACAGGATGTGTTCATAAGTGAATGTGTAGCAAAACCCCTACACACCATCCCCTTATCCTCAACTCCCCGACCGCCAACCCACATCCACATCTTAAAAAAAACAGAAACCATTAGTTGGAACGAGTGTGGGTACGGCCCGAGACGCCTCAGCTTCCCCCCAGCGTTTAAATCAGATAAACGACTGAAGTTTGACGTCCGTCCACTTTTCAAACCGACTCGTGACTTAATTGAATCAGCCCCATTGTCGAGATGACCAAACGACCATGACAGGAGTGGGAGAGATAAGATCAGCTCAGACCGGGACAGGGACAGGCATTCGCTAGATTTGCCTGTCATAAATATCCTCCCAGACAGACTCTTAACAGAGTCAATGTCTATAACAAACACCCACATTGGATGTCCATAAGGACAGAGGGGATAATGGTGGTTCCTAGTGAAGGCCCAATCTACCAGAGTAATGAGGCTGGAGATGACATGAGGCAGTGGTGGAGACTGCTATCTGGGATCCTTGGGACTTGCCCTACCCTAAACCCTGACCCTAACCTTAACCCTTACCTATCCTTAATCCTCACTTAATCCTTACTTAACCATTTTCAATTTCAATGGGATAGGGACGTCCCAAAGATCCAACTGGGATTTCGTGAAAACCAGGGAATTTATTGAACGTATCTGGAATTTAGCGTTATTTATTTATTTAACCTTTATTTAACTAGGGCAAGTCAGTTAAGAGCAAATAGGTCGCAAATAAATTCATTAAAAATCCTACAGTGTGATTCTCTGGATTGTTTTTATCATTTTGTCTGTCATAGTAGAAGAGTACCTATGATGAAAATTACAGGCCTCTCTCATCTTTTTAAGTGGGAGAACTTGCACAATTGGTTGCTGACTAAATACTTTTTTTGCCCCACTGTATATAGTATATGACTTTAGCTTCATTAAAAAGTTATAATCTGCACTCTTTTTAATGTGTGACCCATGTCCCTAAACTGATGATTCAACTGAACGTTCCTTCATAACTACTCAAGTTTATAGTTTATACCAACAGAGTTAGGAATAGGAGTGAACTTTTATGCAACCCTAAATTGTTTCCATAACCTCTGCTACTCTCTGTAGACTTACTGTATGGAACAAATGATCCCACTGCTTTAAACAGTAGAGTAGGTTGGAAAGAGTTGTAGCTATTGTAGTAGGAGCCAAAAGGCCTGCAGAATGAATGCATGGGTTATGGGAAGTCCTGGACTTATTGAAGTTTAGTTAGAAAACGGGCCAACCTTCGACCATCCGACGGCATGTTTGACATCACAGTCCTGTAGCAGACGCTCTTATTCAGTCACTCACGTTCTGCACTCAGCAAACTGAAGCTCGGTGACAAAATGCTGTCCAAAAAATACTGCAAATAGGTCACCAGCAAGTCACTTCAGTAACTAGCTACAGCGATCAAAGCCATAGACATTATTCTGAATATTCACAATGCTGAGGGGGAAGCAGAGGAGGAGTCTGAGAATGACCAAAGTGTCTGATATTGAATACAGGCTATGTAGTAGTGTGAAGGAAGGGCATTGATGCGCTGAATCCTAATTGCTGTTAAACGCTTCCCATCCTCTGGTTCACACACATTAACTCACAATGCTCGTAGCTACGAAACACACACAAAGCTAATGAACGTACAGTCACGTGTCCGGTTGTTTGGTTGTCGGGGGCGATCGTCGTCAGGCAGGCTCAGGATGCCGGGGCGGTGGTGTAGGAGGTACAGGGGGTGTTTAGGGGGTCTTGCTCTTTCAGCCATCCAGCTTTGTAATGACACTAAGCCTTCTTTCACCTCTCCGGCTTAGTCCCTGCTGTCTGAGGGAATTCCTCTAGTCTTTCATCTCACACACACAAACACACACACACACACATATATACATACACACACACACACACACACACACACACACACACACACACACACACACACACACACACACACACACACACATACACGCACACACACACAAACACACACACACACACATATATACATACACGCACACACACACACACACACACACACACACACACACACACACACACACACACACACACACACACACACACACACACATACATACACACACACACACACACACACACACACACACACACACACATACACGCACACACACATGCATACACACAGGCACACACACACACACACACACACACACACACACACACACACACACACACACACACACACACACACATACACGCACACACACATGCATACACACAGGCATACACACACACATACGAACACACTACACATACAGTTGGCAGTTTGACCCAGACCCAACACCCACACTCTCCCACCCTCCTCTGGGTCCCTGTTAGTCCCTCCTCTCCTTATCCCACTCTCCCCCTTATCCCACTCTCCCCCCTTTTCCAAGACCCCCAAACACGCACATACACACACTCACTCCCCCTAGAAACACACACACCTACTAGCCCAGCCACTCCATTACAACCCCATATTTCCATCTCCCTCCCTGGCCCTTTGATTGGTCCCATTACTCCATCAGCTAGCACAGCAATCAGACCCCATTACTGGGGCATCTCAGCCAGCCTCCTACTCACAGGACACTGGACCTCCATTACTGCTCTGTAGCCCCAAAATGGCCACCACAACACAGTTCCTGTCCATCAATCCTTCAGTCCACCTACTAGGACAGGACACTGTACTGCTCTGTTGCTCCAAAATGGCCGCCACAACACAGGTTCAGTCCTTTAGTCCACCTACTAGGACCCAGATAGGACACTGGACCTGCGTTACTGCTCTACAGAGCCAAAAAGGCTGCCACAACACAGTTGTTTTGTGATATGTACATTTTTAAGTTGAATGCATTTGGAACTATCTACATTGGTCAGTCCAAAATGACTTTTTGAATTCTGTCATGGAAATAAATGTATTTCCTGTTACCAAGTCATTTACGGCTTCTTTGCCTTTAGTTTTCCATGTGGCCCAATTTATCGGTGAATTCTGAAAGGTTATCCAAGGAGTGTTCCATAAGGTTGTGTTTTTAGGGAGTGATATTGGTTCTTGTAGAATATGTTTCATTTTCCTCCATGTGGTTATAGTGTTCTTAACTATACTGTTAATGTTGTTGTAATGACATCCTTGTCGTTGTTAGTCTCTGTATTCTTCCCCTGGCCACAGGAAGTGTGTCATATATCACAGTACAATGGCAGCGGGCACACTACCCTTCTTCTCCTTCCCTCCCTCCATCCCTCCCTCCTTCATCCCTCCTTCCCAATGTCCTCCGTCACCACATCCATCAAATTACCAGTCATCCCTCTCTCTAAATCCCCAGGGCTTTCACTAGGCGAGAACTTGAGCCCTCACAACAGCGGTGTGTGTGTTAGAGTGTGTGTGGGTCTCGTGCGTGTCACCACACTACACACCCAGATCAAACACACTGACTAACAGATCCCTCTCACTGTGAGATTGCTGTCCAGATATTTGTTTCCTTCATATGCATCGATTTATTTCAAATGCGAGCAGCTTCTAGTATTTCTCCCTCTGCAGTGATATCTGAATCAGAGCCTGTTGTGCTTTCTGGTTTATATCACACATGCATGTACACACACTCATTCTGTCACACACACCCCCCCCCCCCCCCCCCCCCCCGGATGGATATGTATGAAGTGTTGGCCAGCAGCAGTTAAGTGATAGATGACCACATCACAGCTTTCTCCTCGTAGACTATCATCACCACACGTCTTTCATCAGACATCTCCTCTTACGTAAGGCCGCTAGGAATCCAGGAATCTGTCAGTCGCTCGACAGTTTAGGAGGGGAAAGAGAGAGAGGAGAGGGAGAAGAGAGAGATGAGAGGGACAAGAGAGAGAGGAGAGGGAGAAGAGAGAGATGAGAGGGAAAAGAGAGGGAGAAGAGAGAGATGAGAGGGAAAAGAGAGAGAGGAGAGAGAGGAGAGGGAGAAGAGAGAGAGGAGAGGGAAAAGAGAGAGAGGAGAGGGAGAAGAGAGAGATGGACGAGATGAAGCCACAGCTTTCGCTCTTTTTTTCCTCCGTCAGGCTGTTCCCTCCTTTCAACTTCCTGTCTGCCGGCTTCAAAGCCCTGATTGGCCCTCAAACACTTCCTGTGTCGACGATGTCTTCCTTCCTGTGTCACAAACACCAGTGTGTTATCTAAGTGGACTCACAACTTGACACTCCCCCCCCCATCTCTCTTTTACTCGTTTTTTCAATCCCCCTCTTCTGCCTAGCCAGCCTCTTCTCTATTAGGTGTGCAGGTTCAGATAAGCATAGTGTTTGGCAGCCATTATTATGTCCATCCGGCATCTGCAACCACGGCAGGTCTCTCAGGGGAAGCAGTGATGTCTGTAATCTGAAAGACAGCATTCATGGACAGGGGAAAAAGAAGCACTCTGCTTTCCGAGTTTGCCACTACCCATCTCACCCCGTCGACTCCAGACATCTCTCACACAAACTCATTCTCAATATTTCATTCTCTGTCATTCCCTTTTTCCTGGTCCTGTGTGTTTTGGCAGCACTCTCACACACATGAAACTACCTAAAGGCAGTAGGAGGCAGGTGTTTTTATACACACACACACACCTTTTCTCTCATAGCCTACATACACACATATTCTCCCGTGTCCTCGTACCGACCATCTCGTCTCTGATTGGTTGGGAGCGTGTAATGTGGTGACGGAAGACCCTGGAGTGGTGAAACCCTGTGATGTACACCCCCCTTCCTCTGGGCCTGTCTCCCCCCCTCTCTCCCTCTATCTCCCCCTCTCTCTGTCTCTTACTCTCCTCCTTTCATCTCTCCTTATCAGGCCTATTCAGAGGCCTGTGGTGCTGTAGCTCCAGCAGCCAGCTCAGCAGGTGGGCCTCACTACCCACAATCCCACTGGAGTCCTTGGCACCTGGGGAAGCCGGGGGCGCCTCGTTCTCATTCCCCCATTTTAAACTCTCCCCCTCTCGGTCCCTTTCCTCGGCCGCATCATTTATTGTACTGTCTCACTTTAGTGAGCTGTTATTGTTTTCCAATTATTGTGGGTTGAAAATCAGACAAAAAAACTCTTGGTTCGGTACAATGTTTTACCAGTCCATTGGTTGTGTTGATGTCAGAAGAGCTGGAGACAGTCAAACTCTTTCAGAGACCAAGCAAGCACCACAGGGAAGCTCTTATAGCCATTACCTAGATTAAATTATTATAGCCATTACCTAGATTAAGCTCTTGCAGCCATTACCTAGATACAGTTTTTATAGCCATTACCTAGATTAAACTCTTGCAGCAATTACCTGGATTAAGTTTTTATAGCCATTCCCTGGATTAAACTCTTATAGCCATTATCTAGACTAAACTCTTATAGTGATTACCTAGATTAAACTTTTATAGCCATTACCTAGATTAAACTTTTATAGCCATGACCTAGATGAAACTTTTATAGCCATTACCTAGATTAAGTTTTTATAGCCATTACCTAGATTAAACTCTTATAGCCATTACCTAGATTACTAGATTAAGCTCTTATAGCCAATGCCTAGATTAAGCTCTTATAGCCATTATCTAGATTAAACTCTTATAGCCATTACCTATATTAAGCTCTTATAGCCATTACCTAGATTAAGCTCTTATAGCCATTACCTAGATTAAGCCTCTTATAGCCATTACCTAGATTAAACTCTTATAGCCATTACCTAGATTAAGCTCTTGCAGCCATTACCTAGATTAAGCTCTAATAGCCATTACCTAGATTAAGCTCTTATAGCCATTACCTAGATTACGTTTTTATCTAGGTAATGCCTAGATTAAACTCTTATAGCGATTACCTAGATTAAGTTTTTATAGCCATTACCTAGATTAAACTTGTATAGCCATTACCTGGATAAAGCTCTTATAGCCATTACCTAGATAAAGCTCTTATAGCCATTACCTGGATAAAGCTCTTATAGCCATTACCTGGATAAAGCTCTTATAGCCATTACCTAGATTAAACTCTTATAGCCATTACCTGGATAAAGCTCTTATAGCCATTACCTAGATTAAGCTCTTATAGCCATTACCTAGATTAAGTTTGTATCTAGGTAATGCCTAGATTAAACTCTTATAGCCATTACCTAGATTAAGTTTTTATAGCCATTACCTAGATTAAACTCTTATAGCCATTACCTGGATAAAGCTCTTATAGCCATTACCTAGATAAAGCTCTTATAGCCATTACTTAGATAAAGCTCTTATAGCCATTACCTGGATAAAGCTCTTATAGCCATTACCTAGATAAAGCTCTTATAGCCATTACCTAGATAAAGCTCTTATAGCCATTACCTAGATAAAGCTCTTATAGCCATTACCTGGATAAAGCTCTTATAGCCATTACCTAGATAAAGCGTGGACAAGCATCTAGTGTGAAATACCAACCTACTATGGTGTTTATCACAGAAAGACAGGCGGGAGAAGCAGTGACAAGGATTATTATGGGAAATACATTTTGGTTAATGACTATTGACCAGCACTGTACCGGATTGGACAATAATCACACACATTTTGTTCCACGCTTTTACACACGCTAAAACACACATGGGTTGCAGTTTTTTTCAATTAAATCAATAGATCATCTACACACACAAACACACATATACAACACACACACACTACACATGCTACACACACAGCACCTGGCCACTGTGGTGTTTTCCCTGGTAGGTCAGTCCAGGGCCAAAATGATTGAGTCGTTTTCCTACCCAGGACCCTGTTCATTTGTTATTGTTGATTTCCCCTCACACACCAAAAGGAGATGTGGTGTGTTTACAAATGCGCACATACACACACACACACACACACACCCGCACACCTAATGCTTTCCTGATAGAGAGGAATATAGGGGTGAAGGGTGACTAGGGCAGAAATCCCACCTGAGAGTGGGAGGTGTGTGTGTGTGTGTGTGTGTGTGTGTGTGTGTGTGTGTGTGTGTGTGTGTGTGTGTGTGTGTGTGTGTGTGTGTGCGTGTGTGTGTGTGTGTGTGTGTGTGTGTGTGTGCAGAGTTCCATGCAGGCCAGACGTTTGGGTTGCTGTACCCTATCAGAAAGAGCCAAGGTTTCTAATCAATCTATTTTTGCCAAACCACTCTACAAACTGTGTGGATGGTCTCTCTTTCAAAAATTAAACTTTTTCCTAGAATAACCGCAGCTCCACGTGCCGTGTTCCTCGTTTGAGTCCTGGTGATAATCAGCAATAACCATTTGGGTTATTTCTGTAATATTCCATTATGTTCCTACTGTGAAATATATGTGTGTTGACTGTGGTAGGGCAGGGCCTGTGATGTCTGCCTAACTAGCACGTTGATTTCATTGGCATCATTAGCAGCCATAGCCTACTAAACACAGATAAATACAACTCAAAACATGCTATTCTGTTCTTTTAAATAAATGGTCTTCTATAATGTTTTTTTATGACCTTCCTAAACTAAATATGAATGGATTTCTTTGATTGTTAATATTACATGGATGTATTAGACTGGCTATTAGACTATTTAACAGGCTATGCTATGCTAGGCTATGCTAATGGCGCTTTGAGGATAAAATGCCCAGAAACCTTTTTTTCTATTTTATTATATTTGTCTCAAAGGATTGCTAGAGTTTAGAATACACATATTTAGGATCGGTGCGTTCAAGGTTTTCAATGAAATGAAGTTATTGAAATGACCGAATGTAAAACGTCCTGATTGACCGTCTTAGCCGTTCTAGTGTTAACGGCTTCAATGTCAAGGCCAGCGCCTCAAAGAGCCATGGCTGGACATGGAATAGAATATAACTGTAGTGTCCATCCATGGACAATGCACTGCAGTCCTCAGGAAAACAATACTCTTCCAATCCTTTTTCATTTGCATTTACAATCAACCCAAAACACTGATGTCGTGGTCTTCCGTTTAACTCTGATGTCAGCTTCCGTATTGTAAATATTTCGAGCGGGCCGGGTTCCAGGTCTAATCTCCATCACAGCGCATTATGCTGATTATCTCTGACACGCCCCCAAGACGGTTATCCTCTCGCTTTCTCTCCGTCTCAATGATGGAAAATGTGTACGAGCATATTTTACCGTCTCTACTCGTTCGCGCCCAGACACACACAAACACACACTCGTTCATAATGCATGCATTCAGGCAGAACCAGAGGATTATATTAACCCCTTGTTACCCTGATGTTGTAATTCCCCATACAGACCTATTGCATTGTTACACTAATGTGACCGTGTCCGTGGTTCCTCAGGGAGGAGTTACTGTTCATGTCCATTAGGGACGCAGACCATGTTCCCAATTACTCTGCTATAGGAGTTCAACTCCTGCAGAACATCTCTCAGAGGAGACTAAACCATATGTATGCAGCTGGTGGGGATTGCTACCTGTGTTAATATACAGTGTGTGCTTTCTCAGCCCCAATCCGTCTTTGTTAGGCCACTCCAGCACACACACACACACACACACTATCCAAACCGCTCCACAGTCCCAATCACCCAATCACATCATCTTTTCAAACAGGCACAGCGCTGAGCCGCCCGCCCTGCAATAGCTAACGCTAGCTCCACTCAGCACAATCCATCGCAGCCGCTACTGCTATCGCTAACCGCTAACTCCGCTCAATCAGCTAATCGATGAAAGCTCCTGGTGATCAGAGGGCGCTAGGCGAACTAGCTACCTGAGATTTAGGGGGTTCAGCTGGGGGTTCGGTGCTTGGCTACTGTTGGTTTGGGGTTCGGGCTGGCGGTGCAGACCCTCGTTGTGCGGGTGCTCACTCACAGAGGGGTTTCTCTCTAAGATGGCGTCATTCATCTAGCGGTTAATAAACCTAGCAAGCGGCAAAGCGACTGCGCAGAATTCCAACATGTTGCCCGACGTGAATAATTTAAGGCACACAGCGTGACGCCATCCTTTGAAGTACTTTCTTTGAAGCAAAAGCCCCCCTTTTTCCTCCTATCTTCTCCTCCATCCATCCCTCTCTTCATCTCTTCCCCCTCTCCGTCCAAAATAACTACACCAAGACTTGGTCCTGTTTGCACTGCCTTTTGGTTCCCAGTGGAATAACTTTGGTGCCGCTGCTTTTAGTTGTCCTCTGTAAGAGGAAGGGTTCTCTCCATCCCCCTCCTTTCTCACTCTCTCTCTCTCTCTCTCTCTCTCTGTCTTTCTGTCCTCTGAGTTCTGCTAAACATACTAAAGAACGAGAAAAAGAAAAAGAGGAATGAGAAAGAGAGGCTGTGGTTGAGGCGTATTTGCGAGCTCTGAAGATGACAGCAGTCTCTCGCGCTCTTTCTTTCTCTCTCTCTCTCTCTCTCTCTCTCTCTTTCTCTCTTTTTCTCCCCCTCTCTCTCTCTCTCTCTCTCTCTCTCTCTCTTTCTCTCTCTTTCTCTCTCTCTCTCTCTCTCTTTCTCCCTCTCTCTCTCTCTCTCTCTCTTTCTCTCTCTCTCTTTCTCTCACTTTCTCCCTCTCTTTCTCTCTCTCTCTCTCTCTCTCTCTCTCTCTCTCTCTCTCTCTCTCTCTCTCTCTCCTGCTATTTATCTCTATTTTCTTCACTCTCTCTCACAAGCCCTTGAAATATAAAAACAAAAAAATATATAAAAAATATAAATGCAACTGAGTTACAGTACATATAAGGAAATCAGTCAACTGAAATAAATGATTTTCTTTATCTATGGATTTCACATGACTGTGTAAAGATCATGCTGTTTAATCAGCTTCTTGATGTGCCACACCTGTCAGGTGGATGGATGATCTTGGCAAAGGATAAATTCTCACTAACAGGGATGGAAACACATTTTGGTACAACATTTGAGAGGAATAAAAAACGTGCGTATGGAACATTTTATTTCACCTCGTGAAACATGGGACCAACACTTTACTTTGCGTTTATTTTTTTGATCAGTGTATATTACAGGGGGGAAAATCCTTGCATATTTATTGTAGAGTAATACAAACATGGAAAGCTTGTAGTGACACTTTTCCAAATAAGATATCACACATGCCTTTTACAGAATATACACTGAGTGGACAAAACATTAGGAACACCTTCCTAAAACTGCGTTGCACCCCCTTTTGCCCTCAGAACAGCCTCAATTCATCGGGGAATGGACTCAAGGTGTCGAAAGTGTTCCACAGGGATGCTGGCCCATGTTGACTCCAATGCTTCCCAAAGTTGTGCCAAGTTGGCTGGATGTCCTTTGGGTGGTGGACCATTCCTGATACACATGGGAAACTGTTGAGTGTGAAAAACCCAGCAGCGTTTCAGTTTTTGACTCAAACCGGAGCGCCTGGCACCTACTACCATACCCCGTTCAAAGGCACTTAAATCTTTTGTCTTGCTACTTAAAAGCAATAACTGCCTATGTTGTACAGCCAGCCAACCATTCAATCCTGAGACTGTGAAGGGAGCTTGGGGACCTTAAAGTAGGTGTTTGAATGTGTACATTACATCGGTATAATGTACACTGTCTCCGTGTACTTTACATACTTTCATTTTGTTTGTTGTCTGTGCATCGATGTGTATGTACACTCACGTTTTCCCTCCGTCTGACATTCGTTATTCTATTTCGTATCGCTCGGCCACGCCACAACACGGCTGGGTTTGCCGTCCGTGATTCCCTCCGACCCTTGTCTCTCTCCCGATGTCCTTGATCCAACCAGAGCCATGAAATAAAGATCAAAGGCTTCCCCTCTCCCTCTCTCTCCCCCGCTCTCCCACTCTACTCCACACCTTGCTGCCTGGTACACGCACCACACCTCGCTCCGGCACAGATAAAAGACCCCCTGTGTGTTGATGGACAGGTCCAGTCTATTTGATCCGCTGTTAGGCCTCGTCAGCAGGGGTGCTGATCATAAAGAAACGGAGGAAAGTAACAACGTCAAAACAAGACTACATGTTGTAGAACTATAGTTTTACAAATCTTTTTCAACGTGTATTATTTGTTTTATTTTTTTTCACTTTGTTCTTTATTTTGGTCTTTCTAAAGCCTGGCTGTAGGCTACCCAATGAACTGACACACTGCCTCTAGCATTAGTTCCTGTTGTTATTAGCCAAGCGGTTACCAGAACACCACTCGTGCCGCCAAAGCCCCTCTCCCCTCCATCACCATATCCTCAGGCCGGATATTAAGCCCCAGTGTTTTGGATCCAACACAACCCCACTGGTTACATCACACAGCCAAAATCCATACAGCAGCACCCTCTGCCACTTTCTCTTCCTCTCTCTCTTTATCTCTCATTCAGCCTACCATAGACTGCTCTCATTCCCCCACAGCCAATCAGAAACTATTCCAATCAGTGCCGATCTCTGGGCACGGGTGGGCAGAGTGGGCCAGGGCCTGTAGGTAATGGTACAGGGCGTGTGTTTGTTCCAATGGCCCTCAGGAGACAGGGCATGGCACAGCACAGAGGTAAGCTCAGTACATCCTGGGGGGAGCTTAGTATAACAACATTCCCATAAATCCCCATAATATTCCCAAAACATCCCCATATGTCCCCACAATATTCCCAAAACATCCCCAAAATATTCCAAAAACATCCCCATATATCCCCATAATATTCCCAAAACATCCTCATATATCCCCAAAATATTCCAAAAACATCCCTATATAACCCCATAATATTCCCAAAACATCCCCAAAATATTCCCTAAACATCCCCATATATCTCCACAATATTCCCAATACATCCCCATATATCTCCACAATATTCCCAAAACATCCCCATATATCTCCACAATATTCCCAAAACATCCCCATATATCTCCACAATATTTCCAAAACATCCCCATATATCCCCATAATATTCCCAAAACATCACCAAAATATTCCCTAAACATCCCCATATATCTCCACAATATTCCCAATACATCCCCATATATCCCCAAAATCTTCCCAAAACATCCCAATATATCCCCACAATATTCCCAAAACATTTCCATAGTGTTCAAACTGCCCAAAATAATTTTAGGCGCAAGCACTCATTTTAATTTGACTATACCAGGGTTGATATTCTAGAGTGAATATTCAATAAGAAGTTAGAGGTGCCCATTACTGGCCCAATTCATGCACTAAGTATAGGGAGCAGAAAGGAACCTGAGACAGGGACAATGTCAAGGCACCAGACCTGAGAGAATAGAATGATTGATTAACAAGCTGCAATTGTATTGATTTGGTAGCTATTTCCTTTACTGCCGGAGGGGAATAATTGATGATAATGAGAGCAGTAATTAAATAGTTATGTATTTGCAAAGATAAATACATTGTTGAGGAAGCTATTGATATGGGTGATAACACTAATGATACTGTACTTAGTCATTATTCTAATATTATTTAGATACAATATTATAGTATGATTTAAAAGTATTTAATGTCATTTTTTAAATGATGATGTATTGAATTAATACAATATGATTTAATAATTATTGTCATAAGTATTACAATTAGTATAGCTAGTAATCAGAACAATATTAATGTTGTAATTTTGTATGTAGTATTTTCAACACATTATTAAGAGTTTTATTACCTTATTACCTTATCATATATAAGTTATGCGTCCATGAATATGCTGATAATCAAGTAGCTGTAATTATTATTTTAGTTGTCCGCAATTTTTATTGCTAGCTACATAAGTCATGATTTTGATTATCACATTTCTTTTAATCTAGAAATGATATTTTTGTTTGTTTTTATATACAGATGTATGTATTGATAGAGGCTGTTTCAGAATAGCAGTGGTTTGAAGTACTGCACTTTATACTATGCAGTTGGTTTTTACATATCGCTGCTTTGAAAACGACACCTACGGCTGATCCCATTTAACTCCTTTGTCTTTCAACAGTTTTTTCAAATCAGCACCCTGTTGTGTGTTACTGGTGGGGGAGGCGTCATGTTCTTAAATGTGTGGTGACACACACATGCATCTTTTCATCTCCCACGCTGTGTGATCCTATGAAACCCTGTTGAGAGGAAAGAGAGAACATACTGTATGTTTCCCATGCCAATAAAGCCCATTGAATTGAATGGAAAGAGAGAGAAGTGCAAGGTCAGGCAACACCTACCCAGGGAGCCCCACTCTCATAACACCCTCATCACCCCAGCCCTAACACCCAGTCCCAGCACCATACACCTGCGCTAACACCATTTATCGATTCCAAACGACCACCATTACCAGATAAAAACCTGCCCTCGGTCCCGGCACCACGTAAATGAACATCCCAATGATCAAAAGCCCGTAATCATGACAACAGGAGCAGCTGTGGTATCAACCCATTTAAACCCTGCTACATTTCCTTCAGATCACTTTCTCACAGAGGTGAAAATCATCTGATAAATACAATATTCAAAGCCTGTATTAATTACACATTTTTGGTGAAATGGTGTGTGTGTGTGTGTGTGTGTGTGTGTGTGTGTGTGTGTGTGTGTGTGTGTGTGTGTGTGTGTGTGTGTGTGTGTGTGTGTGTGTGTGTGTGTGTGTGTGTGTGTGTGTGAAGTGAGTCTAATTTTAAAGCAGTGAGTGTTTATTTCCTGGCTGCATAGCTGGTTAGCCTCGGGGCGAGGATTAACAGGAAGTGGTGTTGAGTTTAAAAAGGAAAAACAACATTGGCCTGAATTTGTTCTATAAAAGAGAGAGTGAAAGAGAGAAGTGTGTAAGGCTTTGATTTGATTTCCCTGTGGTGATCATCTGGCCAAGTGAAACTGTTGCAACTACTGGGCATTCAGAGTGTTACGTTGATCCCTCGGCCACGTTTGCAACACACCAAATCATATTCCTTCTACGTATAAAATGTTATCTGATAATACTTTACAGTTTAAATATGCTTCACCTCCATTTTTGTAATTTGTGGCGAACATGGAAGTTCCGAAATTACACAAATGAACAAAAAGCTACATGTATAAGCCAACAACAACAATTTGCTTATTTTCCGTCAATCTTCCACTCATCACAATGACACACGACTTTGACACAGCAACTAATCTTCCTCTCCATCTCCCACCCTTCCTCCCCCTCCCTCTCCCCCCCATTCCAGGCATCCTGTACAAGGGCAATGGTGAGAACGTGTTCATCTCCCAGCAGCCCCCGGTGATCAGCAGCATCATGGGTAACGGCCGGCGCCGCAGCATCTCGTGCCCAAGCTGTAACGGCCAGGCGGAGGGCAACAAGCTGCTGGCCCCCGTGGCGCTGGCCTGTGGCGCCGACGGGAGCCTCTTCGTCGGGGACTTCAACTACATCCGACGCATCTTCCCCTCTGGGAACGTCACCAGTGTGATGGAGCTCAGGTAAGGACGGAGAGAGAGGGGGAAAAACAGTCTATTTGTTGGACTTTTCCTTTGGTCTGAATCAAACCGCTGTTGAGGGGCTTTATTTCTTGAAGATGGTTTTACTTTTGCAATTTTCTTGTTTTACCTACTTCTGATGAATGACTAACATGCATGTGTAGAGAAAGAGGGATGGATGGAGGTGGGGCGTGTGAGTGGTGTTGGTTGGGTGGATGGATGGATGGATTGAAGGGGTGGAGCTCAGGTTGCCAGGCCCTCAAACGATGGTTTGGGGAAGGGAGATGGGCAGGAGAATTCAGTGATGGATGGCTGGATGACACAAGAGCTACCACCTGATACACACACATTGATTTGTTTCAGTAAAAATGCAATTTCACACTCACTACATGTGGAGTGTGGTCAGTCTTATCTGGTCATTTACAATGATGAGATACAGAGATGTTATGGAAGGCACACACACACACACACACACACACACACACACACACACACACACACACACACACAGCCTCTCCTCTAACCTAACCTAATTTTAGCCCTGTTATGTACACACACTGCTCATAAATGACCTTCTCACATTTTACCCTGAGGAAATATATCGTCTGCCTCTTTCTTCTCCAGCTTCTCCTTCTCTTGCTTTCTCTCTTTCCTCACTGATGCTCTCACCCTTCCATGCAAATGTGACCAAACACAGGGCTACAAATCCGCCCCTGTCTCTCTCTCAATCTCTCTCTAATTCAACTTTATTGGCATGAAATTCAATTTGTTGATATTGCCAAAGCAGTATAGTGGTAGGCTACAGCATTTCAGTAAATACAGTACAATGTGATGAGGATAATGAAATACAGTTCATTTCAATAGTAATAATAATAATAGTACATATAATCATGTATACAAGAACAACACTATTGCTCTCTCTCTCTCTCTCTCTCTCTTTCTCTCTCTCTCTTACTGTCTCTCTCTCTCTCTTTCTGTCTCTCTCTTTCTGTCTCTCTCTTACTTTCTCTCTCTCTCGCTCTCTCTCGCGCTCTTTCTCTTGCTCTCGCTCTCTCTCTCGTTCTCTCTCTCTTCCTGTCTCTCTCTCTTTCTGTCTCTCTCTTACTGTCTCTCTCTCTCTGTCTCTCGCTCTCTCTTTCTGTCTCTCTCTTTCTGTCTCTCTCTTACTGTCTCTCTCTCTCTGTCTCGCTCTCTCTCTCTCTCTCTCTCTCTCTTTCTGTCTCTCTCTTTCTGTCTCTCTCTCTCTGTCTCTCTCTTTGCCCAGCACACTGTAATGCACCCAGGCTTAACTCAATTTCATTATTAGGCTTGATGGGTAATGCCCAGTCCTGTAAATTAAATTTACTAATTAGAAAAAGAGAGAGAGAAAGAGTGTGTGTGCGCGCACTTATGCGCATGCATGTGTGTGTGCGTGTTTGCATGTGTATTATAAATGAAAAGTCACTCCGCAGCCTTGGCATATACAGTAATTCCAGCGTCCTGGCTAGTCACCGGGGGTGCTAATGCTGTTGTTTAGGCCCTGCCTTTTCATTGTCAGGAACACAATCAATAGGCCATTATGAGCCTGTTAACCTGGAGCACAAGTCTGGCACGCTAATGCTACCTCCCAGGTGAACCATTCATGCTAACGCAAACACTAGCTCCCAGGTGGACGGCTGTGTGTGTGTGGGGGGGGTGTCTAACTCTTTGACTGCCTTTGACAGTAAATGTGTACTGTATGTTAATGTGTCCGTGTGTATGACAACTTGTATGTGTGTGTGTGTGTGTGTGTGTGTGTGTGTGTGTGTGTGTGTGTGTGTGTGTGTGTGTGTGTGTGTGTGTGAAAACATCTCTCTCTTTCTGTGTGTTCTCCATCCTGACTAGCCAACACTTCTATTATCTCTCTCGTTCTGTGTGTTCTCCATCCGGACTAGCCAACACTTCTATTATCTCTCTCTTTCTGTGTGTTCTCCAGTCTGACTAACCAAAACTCTTCTATTATCTCTCTCTTTCTGTGTGTTCTCCAGTCTGACTAGCCAACACTTCTATTATCTCTCTCTTTCTGTGTGTTCTCCAGTCTGACTAACCAAAACTCTTCTATTATCTCTCTCTTTCTGTGTGTTCTCCAGTCTGACTAACCAACACTCTTCTATTATCTCTCTCTTTCTGTGTGTTCTCCAGTCTGACTAACCAACACTATTCTATTATCTCTCTCTTTCTGTGTGTTCTCCAGTCTGACTAACCAACACTCTTCTATTATCTCTCTCTTTCTGTGTGTTCTCCAGTCTGACTAACCAACACTCTTCTATTATCTCTCTCTTTCTGTGTGTTCTCCATCCTGACTAACCAACACTCTTCTATTATCTCTCTCTTTCTGTGTGTTCTCCAGTCTGACTAACCAACACTCTTATATTATCTCTCTCTTTCTGTGTGTTCTCCAGTCTGACTAACCAACACTCTTCTATTATCTCTCTCTTTCTGTGTGTTCTCCAGTCTGACTAACCAACACTCTTCTATTATCTCTCTCTTTCTGTGTGTTCTCCAGTCTGACTAACCAACACTCTTCTATTATCTCTCTCTTTCTGTGTGTTCTCCAGTCTGACTAACCAACACTCTTCTATTATCTCTCTCTTTCTGTGTGTTCTCCAGTCTGACTAACCAACACTCTTCTATTATCTCTCTCTTTCTGTGTGTTCTCCAGTCTGACTAACCAACACTTCTATTATCTCTCTCTTTCTGTGTGTTCTCCAGTCTGACTAACCAACACTCTTCTATTATCTCTCTCTTTCTGTGTGTTCTCCAGTCTGACTAACCAACACTCTTCTATTATCTCTCTCTTTCTGTGTGTTCTCCAGTCTGACTAACCAACACTCTTCTACTATCTCTCTCTTTCTGTGTGTTCTCCAGTCTGACTAACCAACACTCTTCTATTATCTCTCTCTTTCTGTGTGTTCTCCAGTCTGACTAACCAACACTCTTCTATTATCTCTCTCTTTCTGTGTGTTCTCCAGTCTGACTAACCAACACTTCTATTATCTCTCTCTTTCTGTGTGTTCTCCAGTCTGACTAACCAACACTCTTCTGTTATCTCTTTTTTTCTCTCTTTCTTGTTCCCTTCTGCTTCCGCTTTTCTAAGAAATAAAGATTTCAGACATAGGTAAGCCTCAGTAACAATATAACCATGTACCACAGATCCATACCAGTCTTGTTTCCCTCTCTCTCTCTCTGTACCCTGTGTAAACCCTAGTGGCAGCTCGTCCATAGAATACAGTCACTATATAAAGGCTTTGGAGGGATTTCAGAATCATTCTAGCGGATTGGCCGACATCAGCTCTCGGCGAATCGGACTCCTTTATCTGCCTACAAACCTGCTGGAACCATCCAGAACCCACTAGTTGTTGTTTTGTACATTGTAAAAGACAACTTAACACTTTTATGAAATCGCTAACTAGCAACAACAACAAAAAACGCTAACTAGCAAAACGTTTTGAGGGGTCTGTTTTCAACTCAATACTTCTCTGTTGTACGGTTGGGGCCCTTTGACAAAGAGGAGTGAGGACAAGACACGGGGTCAAGTCTAGATGGAGAGGAGGAACTATGGTGGTGTTCAGAGGAGAGAGGAGAGGAGGAACTATGGTGGCGCTCAGAGGTGCTCTCTCTGTCTTTGTCCCTGACTAGCGTTGGTTTGCACTAAATCAGGCCTATTCTTAATACGTCAGACGTCATGTGCTGTGCTGTCATCAAAGGATGATGGGGACCCAGCAGCAAGGAGAACGAGAGGGGTGGAATATCTGGACAATGATCAGAGGAGATGAAGAACATTCCCTCATGATGATAATGTAGGAATAACTGGGCCTGGTAATATAGTTTCAGTAATGGTGAAAATAGAAAGTAACAGAAAGTAACAGTAATGGTGAAAATAGAAAGTAACAGTAATGGTGAAAATAGAAAGTAACAGTAATGGTGAAAATAGAAAGTAACAGTAATGGTGAAAATAGAAAGTAACAGTAATGGTGAAAATGGAAAGTAACAGTAATGGTGAAAATAGAAAGTAACAGTAATGGTGAAAATAGAAAGTAACAGTAATGGTGAAAATAGAAAGTAACAGTAATGGTGAAAATAGAAAGTAACAGTAATGGTGAAAATGGAAAGTAACAGTAATGGTGAAAATAGAAATGGGTCCCCAGCCACTCTTTCATTCCTCAATACTTCAGGGTAACAATAATAATGTTCCATTATGAATTCATGGTAATGAATTAATAACCATTTTGGGGCCATTCATTTGCGAGGCGTCTAATGCATCACAGAGACTCCTTTAGTGTCAGATGCATTCATCCTAGACCCTCACACGCACACACACGCATACACACATGGTACAGACACACACACATACAACCAGACACATACACACATGGTACAGACACACACACATACATCCACACACATACACACACACACAGACACATACACACACACACAAGCATACACACACGGTACAGACACACACACATACACCCAGACACATACACACACACACAGACACACACACAAGCATACACACACGGTACACACACACACACATACACTCAGACACATACACACACGGTACAGACACACACACACATACACACATGGTACAGACACACACACACATACACCCACACACATACACACACACACAGACACACACACACACACACGCATACACACACGGTACAGACATACACCCAGACACACACACAGACACACACACATACACACACGGTACAGACACACAGACACACACACACACACACACACACACGCATACACACACGGTACAGACACACACACATACACCCAGACACATACAGACACACACAGACACACACACACACCCAGACGTCTCGCTCTATTTGGGAGTATCATTAAGTCTAGCGTTATTGACTCCCTTGCTCTGCTGAGCTTTGTAAACTGGAGAGACTATTGACCTCAAACCTCCTCAGAGCCATTCTAATGAAGGAGGATCCACGTGAACACACAGTCATGCACACACACATTTGTTATCATTCAATGATGTTTGTCTTTTGACCTTCAGCTTCTTGTTATCTGTTTGCCTCTGTGTTTGCCTCTGTGTTTGCCTCTGTGTAAATCCTTCTTGTCTTTAGCCCACAGTGACAAAGAAACACCTGCCTCGTCATATTTGTCAAAGAAATGGAAAGATTCACCTCAATATGGAGGAGTGGGGGTGTCTGTCTCCCCGTTTTCTTTACTCCTGCCCCGAAGTGACACTGCTTCGTAACCGTTCTCGCTCTGACTGAGTAATCGCTGACGACAGATTCATATTCAAAGCCAAGCCTCTGCGTTCGCTACTTCCCAGAATGTTTTCCTGTCTACTTTTACCTGGAAGTGAAGTGGGCACTAGGAGAACAGTGGAGTGTCAGTGAGAGCAAAGTGCAAAGACAGTCAAATGCTCCAAAAGTAGACCTTCCTCCAATGTTTAAAAACAATATATATATATATTATTCTGTTTATCTTGGCTATATATCATGTAGGCCTCCCTCTCTCTCTCTCTCTCTCTCTCTCTCTCTCTCTCTCTCTCTCTCTCTCTCTCTCTCTCTCTGTCTCTCTCTGTCTCTGTCTCTCTCTCTCTCCCTCTGTCTCTCTGTCTCTCTCTGTCTCTCTCTCTCTCACTCTGTCTCTCTCCCTCTGTCTCTCTGTCTCTCTCTGTCTCTCTCTGTCTCTTTCTCTCTCTCTCTGTCTCTCTCTGTCTCTCTCTCTCCATCTGTCTCTCTCCCTCTGTCTCTCTCTCTCTCTGTCTCTCTCTGTCTCTCTGTCTCTCTCTCTGTCTCTCTGTCTCTCTCTGTCTCTCTCTCTCTCTCTGTCTCTCTCTCTCTCTCTCTCTCTCTCTCTCTCTCTCTCTCTCTCTCAATTTAAGGGCTTTTATATGTTTACATTGCAAAAGCAAGTGAAATAGACAATAAACAAGCGTGAAATAAACTATAAAAATGTAACAGTAAACATTACACTCACAAAAGTTCCAAAAGAATATAGACATTTCAAATGTCATATTATGTCTATATACAGTGTCTCTCTGTATCTCTCGGTCTCTAGCCATGAGTGTGTCATTAGAAACAGCCAGCCTGTCCTTGGTATGAGGTGTCTGGGTCCTTCCCCCTATTTTAAGCCATCCTAATTGACACCCGTTGATCAGTTGTTGACTTTCATCAATCGCTACGGCAACCGCCGGCGCCCAGCTCACCAAGCAGGCGATGATGGAGCGAATGTGACAGATTACTGGGCATCATTAGGAGCGCGTCAGACGATAGTGATCGGCAGTCGCATCGCGTTAGGTTCATCCCGGCTGAGGCCATATGCCACTGTGGAACCGTGTGCCCCCTCCTCTAACACTTCTAGTATGATGTACCACAGGCACAAAATGGACGCTGCACTCTCATCTTCCCTCTGGTCTTTCACAACACGAATGCAGCAGCCTGAACCCTTCTGTCATTTTCAGTGTTCATTTGCTTAGTTTCCTTGTTGGTGGTACGGTATCTTTATGTGAAGTGTGGCTGTAGTGTGAGTTCTGTAGTGTCGCAATTCACTGTCCCGAACTGTCAACTCTTCCTCCACTTTGTTTTCCGTAGCAACAACCCGGCCCACCGGTACTACCTGGCGACGGACCCGGTTACGGGGCAGCTGTACGTGTCAGACACCAACTCCCGCCGTATCTACCGTCCCAAGGTCCTGACGGGCACCAAGGAGCTGCTCCAGAACGGAGAGGTGGTGGCTGGTACCGGGGAGCAGTGTCCCCCCTTCGACGAGGCACGCTGCGGGGACGGGGGCGTGGCCACAGAGGCCCTCCTCATGGGGCCCAAAGGTAGGATGACAGAGGAATAGACACACGCACACACACTGCCACATGCTGAAAATTGGTACAGACAACAAATTGATTGACATAATACATTTACAGTGTCCTGTACAGAGAAACACACAACTACACAGGACATTGGTACAGACGCCAACAAAAATGCACACACACACACACACACACACACACACACAGACACACACAGACACACACACACACACACACACACACACACACACACACACACACACACACACACACACACACACACACACACACAGAAACAGACACAGACACAGACACAGACACACACACAGACACACACACACACAGACACACACACAGACACAGACACAGACACAGACACAGACACAGACACAGACACACACACACACATTATATGGTCTGGCATATAATTCATGCACAGTTCCCTGTAGAGAAAAACAGACCAGCCCTTGGTAAAAGCTTAAGCACTCTTACCCGGCAAGCTTCCATCCCCATTATACTACCATTATGCTACCATTATACTACCATTATTTTACCATTATGCTACCATTATACTACCATTATGCTACCATTATGCTACCATTATACTACCATTATGCTACCAATATACTACCATTATGCTACCATTATACTACCTTTATGCTACCAATATACTACCATTATACTACCATTATACTACCATGGCATTAGAACATAACCACACAGACTCAGACTGACAGAAACTTCCCACATACTCACTTAGTATGGCCTCCAACACTCCGCTTCAGGCAATCTGTCAGTCTGTCTGTCCCGCCGCACCAGCCAGCCCCCATAAAACCTGTCTGTAACCCACAGGTGTGACTATCACACACACACCCCGGCGGTAATGAGGTGAGAGGTGGCTGAGCAGTAGCTGGGAGATTTTGGCAGGCACAAGCTTTTAGTCTAGATTTTAATGGAGAGAGCCTTTAGACACACACACACACTATCTCTCTCTCACACACACACACATTATCTCTCTCTCACACACACACACACGCACACAGTTGCCTGTTAAACTGCAGTTAGAGAGCGAGTCGGAAGACCATTAGGAGGGCGGTAACGTGTGAGAGAGGGAAAGAGAGAGTAGAGAAATGCAAATAAATGTTAGCGAGCCGTCGCTAGCAGCAGATGGCTTAGAGAGAGAGGGGGATGGAGAGAAGAGAGAGCGAGAGTGTTTTCATTTCCAACATGCCGCCTCTCAGCCTTGCCACTCCTCTCCTATTCTCCCTTCTTTTCATCCCACCCTCTCCACTCAGCATCTCTTATCACCTCCTCCCTCTCTTCTCTCCTCCCTCCCTCTTCCTCCTCTCATTCCATCCTCTTCCTATCTTCATCTGTCTCTCCTTTGATTAGCTTGCTGGTCATGACGGAATGCGGCAGGGTTTTTTAACACCCCTCCTCTCCCATCCATTCTTTCTCTCCTCCCCCTCCCCACCCCTCTTCCTCTTCACCTCCCCCTCCTCCCCCTCCCCACCCCTCTTCCCCTTCACCCCCCCCCCCCCCCTCCTCCCCCTCCATATCCCTCTTCCCCTTCAACCCCCCTCCTCCCCCTCCCCCTTCACCCCCCCGCCCCCCCCTCCTCCCCCTCCCTACGGGATCAGCAGTGGAGCAGGTGAACACACCGCCTCAGGAGTGCGGACCCTCCTCCCCCTCCATATCCCTCTTCCCCTTCACCCCCCCTCCTCCCCCTCCCCATCCCTCTTCCCCTTCACCCTCCCCCTTCCTACGGGATCAGCAGTGGAGCAGGTGAACACACCGCCTCAGGAGCGCGGACCCTCCTCCGATACACACACTAGAAAGGAGAAAGGAGGGAGAGAAGTTGCTTTTAGCCGCTGTTGTCGCAACCATAGCAACAGTCTGTTTCTCATCCATTTGGATGTGAAGTGAAGATGAACTAACCCCCCCTGCTCCTCCCTCCCTCTCTCTCTCATTCCATCCCACCAGAAACATGGGTGTTTTCTTCCCTGCCTCCTCTCTTCTAGGCTCTCGTCCCCAAAATAGAGACAGTTATGGATTCACACATTTGATTTGATTTAATTCTATTGTTCCTATTTTGGGGGTTTTAAAATGGAGAGACGGCACTGAAAATTGATTATTTTCCCTCCTCCCCTCCTCTTCTGCCCTGTGAAATAATTCACTACTAGACATCAACATGTGAATTATTCACCGGGTGCTTCCTTCTGCGGTGACCTGAAAAATGCCCAAGCCACACTCATACACACAAACACGTTGTACATACACAGGCTGGCAAGTGCTGTGTGTGCGCGTGCATGCGTGTACATAGGAGTGTGTATGTGCGTATAGTATGTCTGTGTGAATGTGTACTGAATGTGTACTGAATGTGTACTGAATGTGCACGTACGCAGGTATGTGTACTGTACATCCAAATATCTCAGTCTCCATCTCTCTGCTTCTACTCCATGTATTACGGTAGATAATAATTGGTACATCTACTTCTTACCTCTCATCACTTTCCCTCTCTGCCCCACTACTCCAGGTATTACGGTAGATAAGAACGGGTACATCTACTTCTTACCTCTCATCACTTTCCCTCTCTGTTCCACTACTCCAGGTATTACGGTATATAAGAACGGGTACATCTACTTCTTACCTCTCATCACTTTCCCTCTCTGTTCCACTACTCCAGGTATTACGGTATATAAGAACGGGTACATCTTCTTCTTACCTCTCATCACTTTCCCTCTCTGTCCCACTACTCCAGGTATTACGGTAGATAAGAACGGGTACATCTACTTCTTACCTCTCATCACTTTCCCTCTCTGTCCCACTACTCCAGGTATTACGGTAGATAAGAACGGGTACATCTACTTCGTAGACGGGACCATGATCAGGAAGGTGGATCGTAACGGGATCATCTCCACCCTGTTGGGCTCCAACGACCTCACCTCAGCACGACCCCTGACCTGTGACACCAGCATGCACATCAGACAGGTGGGTCACATGCACACAGGGACATCCACCTGAACACGAACACACACCAAACCCCCAATGTTTGCTGGACTCACTTTATCTTAATGGCGGCCCTGAGTCATCGTTCAGAGCCATACATATACCAACATGGTTCTATCACCCTTACTATATACATTTGGCAATATACATTCAGTCCATATAGCCTCTTTGATGTAGACTGTAGTAGATGGTGTGGCTGGCTAGTATTGACAGGGGTGTTGTCTCATCTGAGAGAACCAGTGTTCTCCTCTACTGAGTGGCAGTGCCTATTAAAGGCCTAAAGCTCCCCCTGCTGGCCGCTCGCTATACCCCAAACCTGCCCCCAGTCAACCAACACAGCTGAACTCTGCCCTATGGCGTAGATTACAGTGCCAGGGTTGGGGATGATTCCATTTCAATTCAACCAATTCAGGAAGTAAACTGAAATTACACAATGAGAAAAAAAAACATTTGAACTATAAAACTTAAATAATAGCCTGGGTGTTTAATTTGCTTAAATCACTGAAAACAACTGTTGCTTATTAAAGACAGGCTTTTATTTGAGTCTATTTCCTTAGTGCACACAGCTTTTATTTGAGTCTATTTCCTTAGTGCACACAGCTTTTATTTGAGTCTATTTCCTTAGTGCACACAGCTTTTATTTGAGTATATTTCCTTAGTGCACACAGCTTTTATTTGAGTCTATTTCCTTAGTGCACACAGCTTTTATTTGAGTCTATTTCCTTAGTGCACACAGCTTTTGCTCATTTGCACATTTCCTGCACTGATGTGTGTTATCATTTACACACTGTGTCACGTTTCTTTTGTCTTATTATATCTAAAAACAAAAACATTCAAGACTTTTCCTTGTGCATTTTCGTCGGTTCTGGCGATTTCTAGGGCTCTGTACTCTCAAAGCTCTTGACTGTTTTTGTTCTTGTCAGTTAACTAGCAGTTCTCAGTTGTTAGCAGTCAATGGCTAGCAGTTTCTTACTGGCGCTATAAACTGATGATTGTCAAAATTTTTAGAGTCATTACTGAATTATTCAATGTAAAAAATTAAGCATTAAACCTTGTAAACAATTCATTTCGACCCGGCGTTTAGTTGAAAGAGGCTTTTATTTACTGAAATGTGTGCAGTTGCTCAGCTATTAAAAGGGACAGGTGATTATTTGAAACTCGGCATCTAATTGAGGTTTTACAGTTGTTCACTTCCCGAATTGCCAAATTGAAATGGAACTGACCCCAACCCCAAACAGCACTATGGCCCTCAGCCTCAGCTCTTTCTAAGGGCCAAATCCAACTCCAGATATTTCAGGGTCCGGTTTGGATCTCACTTTATTGTTGAAAGACAGGAATCATCTGAGGATTAAGAGGGAACAGGATGTGTCAATCATAATACTGTTCCTGAAAGTTGCCTCCCCTATTGGAGGTTTTACGAGGCGCTTTTCCTGGATTATCCAATCAGAGTGGGCTATTTTGAGCTTTATAGGGAAGCACTGAAGTGGGTTATCTTGAGTGATAGGCTGCTGGTGGTGCTGTCTAGATGGTGGTAGTTTTGTTGATGTTTTTTTGCCAAACTTAGAGAGCCCAAGAGAATGTCAGTTTTCTGACTGAAAGTATATTGACAGTGTTCTGAACTAATGTGAAGCATAACCAGTGTGGGCAAGTCAGGTATTTGGTGTGTTGTCTCTGAGTCCCCTGTGCCTTCCACTGCTAGCTAGATCAGTGTGTGTGTGTGTGTGTGTGTGTGTGTGTGTGTGTGTGTGTGTGCCCTGAGCTACCCCTATATCAATCCTCGCTACACCTCACTTCCTCCGATTCCCCGTCTCTCAAAACAGACAGACAGATTCGCTCAGATCATTCTTCTCCATCTCTCCATCCCTCTCTTCCTTTCTTCTTTGGACTCACTCTTCCTCCTTCCCATCCTCTTCTCCTCTGTCACAATCACAGAGCGAGGGAGAGAGTCCCCTGTGACAAAGAGAGAGAGAAACACAGAGTTGAGTTATTCAGAGAGGAACATATATGCAGTACCCATGGGTCCGGGGGGAAGAATGGGGAAGAGACACAGTGTGGCGCAACCAGCCAGGGAGGGAGAAGAAGTATAGTGCGTCCCAAATGGCACCTTATTCCCTAGATAGTGCACTAAATAGGGAACAGGGTGCCATTTGGGAAGCAGCCTGGGACTCAGTGGAGCAAAAACAAACCGAAGACAGCTCTGTGTCAGTTAAAACAGGCAGCAGAAACACTGCAACCCCCAACCACTGTCACCTCAACATGGAGGTGGTATGAAATAAAATGTTCCCATACACATGCTGTATTGTAGAGAGGGGATTCCCCTCCAAAGCCTCAGTGCTTTCAAGGCTATACCACTCTCTCTCTCTCCAGCTCACTCTCTCCAACTCTCTCTAGCTCTCTCTCTCCAGCTCTCTCTCTCCAGCTCTCTCTCTCTCCAGCTCTCTCTCCAGCTCTCTCTCCAACTCTCTCTCTCCAGCTCTCTCTCCAACTCTCTCTCTCTAGCTCTCTCTCTCCAGCTCTCTCTCTCTCTCCAGCTCTCTCTCTCCAGCTCTCTCTCCAACTCTCTCTCTCTAGCTCTCTCTCTCCATTTCTCTCTCTCTAGCTCTCTCTCTCCAGCTCTCTCTCTCCATTTCTTTCTCTCCAGCTCTCTCTCTCCAGCTCTCTCTCTCCAGCTCTCTCTCTCCAGCTCTCTCTCTCCATTTCTTTCTCTCCAGCTCTCTCTCTCCAGCTCTCTCTCTCCAGCTCTCTCTCTCCAGCTCTCTCTCTCCAGGAGCTATGTTGAGAAGTTGACGATTGAACTCTGCCGTGCGCTGCCTTGGCTTCCAGCTGATGATTTGGGCATCTGAATAGACAGGAACACTCTGTTGTCATTTCACTTTCCTCCACTTCCATTCCCACAGGGGGGAAAAGCAGGGGTTAAGTATTTGTAGCACTTTGAGAGGCGAAGGAAGAAACACAGTCTGTCTTCCAGTCACTGCATGGTACCAAGTGCCCAAATAGTGTCTCTTTATTTCAGCTTTATCCATGTATAATGTATGGCCTGTAACTGGCAGGGAAGAGCTTTCATGTGGTCGAGCTAAAGGCTAAAAGCGTCATTAGCTTTTAATGGTCCTCTGCTGAAGCGCTTAACCTGCCAGGTCACTCAGGGTCGGGGGTGAGGTGAAGACGCCGAAGACAGCAGATCGCTAACTACCGCTGTGCCCGGAGCTCTACAACACACTAATGGTGCAGAAGTGTGTGTGTTTTGGGGGGTGGTTGGGCTGGGGGGCGGGAGTGTGTGTGTGTTCTCTTCATATCATCTTTACCATCACATTTTGTCCGCCAGCATACCCTGCTCCTCCACCGGGAGATGGAAAGAGAATGAGAGAGAAGTCTCGTTGAGACTATAAAACTTTAACGTTTACATCTCCCTTTCTCTCTCCTCTTTGTTTTGCCAGCAGAGAGTTGCTTCCCTCGGGCGATGAGGGAGCGCATCATTTCGCAGGGTGTGTGTCGGGGTGTGTGTGCGAGTGTGTGTGTGCGCGCGTGTGTGCATGCGTAAGTGAGTGTGGGCCTGCATGTGTGCGCGTGTGTGTGTGTGTGTTTGTCTTTAAAATGTAATGAATGACCCGGTGGCTGATTTAAATTGAATCAGAGCGAAGCACACAATGTATAAGTCCTGAGAAGTAAAGGATCCTTCTTCATCAGTGTCACAGCCAGACGCTCAGGGGGGGGGGGGGCAGGGGGGGTGCAGAGCAGCACTAGACTCACATCTCATCTGTTCTGTCTTTGTGGGTTGATTTGTTTGTTTCTGTCATCTTTACGGAACTTTTGCGAAGAGTTTTCACCCCTTCAGGCTAATAAAGGTTCTGGTTGATTTATTTTTCTTCTCCTTTCAGTGGATGTAAATTGTTCAGTGTTTTTGGGGTCTGCAATGTCTTTTTGGTTACGTGTGGGACCACAGTACGGCCAGCTGTCTCCCTTGGCGTCGGATAATGAGGATCCTAATGAATCTAATCTCTGCTGTAGGTTCGTCTGGAGTGGCCCACAGCTCTGGCCATCAACCCCATGGACAATTCCATCTATGTCCTGGACAACAACGTGGTGCTGCAGATCACTGAGAACAGACAGGTGACCGTCACACTCCCACATAGGAGCACTTCTATTACATACGCAAATACGTTCATGCTGGTAGTGGGAACAATGCATGATGGGTAAGGCGAGATGGAAGGATGCACCGACACATTGGGTCTGAATAAGCCTTGGCCAAGATACTGGTCGTCTCTTTGACTTGTGTTGTTGCTGTGTCCCAACAGGTGCGCATCGTGGCGGGACGCCCCATGCACTGCCAGGTGCCGGGTATAGAATACACGCTGGGCAAGCGGGCGGTGCAGACCATGCTGGAGGGAGCTGCCGCCATTGCCCTCTCCTACAGTGGCGTGCTCTACATCGCCGAGACTGATGAGAAGAAGATACACCGCATCCGCCAGGTCATATAGTCCTGTAATATAGTACAATGATATGTCATGAGATGCAAACGAAGAGGGGGGGGAAAGACCAAGAACAACGTACTGTTGTATTTGTCGTTCTGGCTGGCACTGCTTTTGCAGCCTATTTTGAATATCTTTCAATGATTGTTATGTCATTGTTTTTACCCTCGTTGCACTGATTGTAAGTGGCTGCGGATCAGAGCATTCTGCTAAATGATTCAACTTCACATGTAAATGTAGGTGTCCACGGGCGGCGAGATCACGCCCTTGGCCGGAGCTCTGTCCGACTGCGACTGCAAGAACGACGCCAACTGTGACTGCTACCAGACGGGCGACGGCTACGCCAAAGACGCCCGCCTCAACTCGCCCTCCTCGCTGGTCGTCTCGCCCGACGGTACGCTCTACGTGGCCGACCTGGGCAACATCCGCATCCGCGCCGTCCGCCGCAACCAACCGCCGTCGGGCTCCGCCGTGTCCGGCCCGGGCTCCTTCGAAGTGGCCTCGCCGTCGTCCCAGGAGCTCTACGTGTTTGATTCCAACGGAACCCACCAGTTCACCATGTCTCTCGTCACCGGGGACTACAAGTACAACTTCAGCTATAGCAACGAGGAGGATGTTACAGCGGTGACGGATAGTAGTGGCAACACCTTGAGGATTCGCCGCGACCCCAACCGGATGCCGGTGCGGATCGTTGCCCCGGACAACCAGGTGATCTGGCTGACAATCGGGACCAATGGCGGGTTGAAGACACTGACGGCCCAGGGACAGGAGCTGGTGCTGTTCACCTACCACGGCAACAGTGGGCTGCTCGCCACCAAGACCATACAGATAGGATGGACCACCTTCTATGAGTAAGTAGTACTTACTGACCAACAAAGACTTGGGGCTCCATTCTGATTGACTATTTGACTATCTGACTGACTATCTGACTGACTATCTGACTGACTGTCTGACTGATAAACTGACTGACTATCTGACTGACTGACAATCTGACTCATAATCTGACTGACTATCTGACTGACTATCTGACTCATAAACTGACTGACAATCTGACTCATAAACTGACTGACTATCTGACTGACAATCTGACTCATAAACTGACTGACAATCTGACTCATAAACTGACTGACTATCTGACTCATAAACTGACTGCCCCACTGGTTGTGTTTCAGAAAGCTTCTATAAGAGAAGTCTCTCTCCCTCTGTTGTCCCCTAAGACTGTGTAAGGAAGTGTCAGTGTCCCCCTTTTTGTGAGTGTCCCTTGTCCCGTAAGTCCTAACTCTGACAGCATGAAGATGTCCTTCATCATCGTATACCATCTAGTGATTGGCTGTGTGTATACTATAGAGCCAGCAGCCATCTTTTCTGCACTTCCATCTGATCTGTATCAGTAAGACAGGAGCTGATCAATGCCTGCTCAGCAAAACCATGTCACACACACACACACACACTCACATACACACACATACCCTTACACACACGCCACACAACTCAGGGGACATCTTCTTAGAAAACTTTCCGTTCCGTTTCACCTTGTACTGTACCACGTTCCAACACATGGAGGAATAGTTGTAAATTATACAGTGTGTGTGTGTGTGTGTGTGTGTGTGTGTGTGTGTGTGTGTGTGTGTGTCATGCTTGGAGGAGAGCTCATCTGGGAGCCACACCCACTGTCACCATGGAGGAAATATGGAGGGAGGAGAGAAAGAAGAGTGTGAGACAGAGAGTCACAAAGTGCCTGTTACTCCCAGAGCAGACATACACCAGCAGACACAGGGCTGTCACTACATCTCTCTCTAAATCTGATAGTAGGCTAGCTCAGACACACACAAACACACACACTGACACTCCCTCCAGGTACCAAAATAGACTCCCAGCCATATGGGACAGCAAAGGCCCTAGTCAGCTAGCCAGGCAGTGTGTTCCACCATACTACAGCTTCCATAGCCCAAAACTTTTACCACAGAGCCCTTGTCAAAAAGACTGCCTCTGAGTCTGAACCCAAACCCTGACCCCTATCCCCTCGTACAAACCAGCAGCCATTCATACATCGTCCCCTCAACCTGCTACCCGCTGACTCTCTATTCAACATCACAATGCCAGAGGAAGTCAGTTCTGCAGTGTCTGACTGTATCCTTAAATACATGTACAAAAACAAACAAATGTTTCCTGATCTTTCTCTCAGATATAGGAGAGACACTTCAGAACAAACTGCCTTTTGATATTTTTGATGGGACTATCTGTTGTTCCATGTAGTGAATCTGTTATTCAGTGCGATAGTATGGGCTAATAGCAGTAAAGATACAAATATATATTTTTTGGGATACTTCAAGGGGTCTTAAAATTCAAAATCAAATAGCTAAATATTTATTGGAAGGACATTCTTAAAACAATTCCATATAACTTTATTTTCCTATTTTTCTCCCCTCTCGCTCCCTCTGTCTTCTCCCTTCTCTCTCCCTCTCTCACTCCCTCTGTCTCTCTCCCCTCTCTCTCTCTCTCTCTCTCTCTCTGTCTTCTCCCCTCTCTCTGTCTTCTCTCCCCTCTCTTTCTCTCTCTCTCTTCGCTCTGTCTTCTCTCCCTCTCTCTCTCTGTCTTCTCTCCTCTCTCTCTGTCTTCTCTCCTCTCTCTGTCTTCTCTCCCTCTCTCTCTCTGTCTTCTCTCCTTTCTCTCTGTCTTCTCTCCTCTCTCTCTGTCTTCTCTCCTCTCTCTCTGTCTTCTCTCCTCTCTCTGTCTTCTCTCCTCTCTCTGTCTTCTCTCACTTTCTCTTCTTTCTTTCTTTCTTTCTTTCAATCTATCTCCATTCCCTCCAGTTATGACAGTGAGGGTCGTCTAACCAACGTGACATTCCCTACGGGGGTGGTGACCAACCTGCACGGGGACATGACCGGGGCCATCACGGTGGACATTGAGACCTCCGGCCGCGACGAGGACGTCAGCATCACCACCAACCTCTCCTCCATTGACTCCTTCTACACACTGGTCCAGGGTAAGTAGAGGTGGGGAGGTGTGTGTGTGTGTGTGTGTGTGTGTGTGTGTGTGTGTGTGTGTGTGTGTGTGTGTGTGTGTGTGTGTGTGTGTGTGTGTGTGTGTGTGTGTGTGTGTGTGTGTGTGTGTGTGTGTGTGTGTGTGTTTACACATATCTGTGTGTCTCAACGTTGTGAGTGCCAATCATGAATATTAATGCGCCACATTGATAAACTAACAGCATTGATTAGTCGAACCATGGACTTATTAGTCAACACAATATTAATGACTTCACCAATTACTCAATGGGCATTAATCCCTGATCCCCTTTCATTATTAAAGAGGTCATAAAATAAAGACAGCTCAGAGATCAATATACTTAATCATACAACAGTAACTGTCTGTTTGTAGACAGAGGAGAGGAGAGGAGAGGAGAGGAGAGGAGAGGAGAGGAGAGGAGAGGAGAGGAGAGGAGAGGAGAGGAGAGGAGAGGAGAGGAACCTTGAAAGGTTCTATCAATGCAGGCCCAACATAGGAATCTTCCATCCTTTATGTAACAGAAGGGGAGAATGTGGTTCTCAAATCTGAAATCAGATGTTGCTTATTTAACCAATAAAGTCCGAGGGGGTGTGGTATATGACCAATATTCCACAATATTACAAGACTGTTCTTATGCACGACGCAGTACCTGGAGTACCTGGATACAGCCCTTAGGCATGGTATATTGGCAATGTACCACAAACGCCCGAGGTGCCTTATTTCTATTATAAACTGGTTACCAACGTAATTATAGGATTAAAAATGTCGTCCCCACGGGATACGGTCTGATATACCACGGCTGTCGGCATTCAGGACTCGAACTAAAACACTTTCGACTTTCTCTCCACCACAGACCAACTAAGGAACAGCTACCAGGTGGGCTACGACCACTCTCTGAGGGTGATCTATGCCAACGGGATGGACACACACTACCAGACGGAGCCCCACATCCTGGCGGGCGCCGCCAACCCCACGGTGGCACGGAGGAACATGACGCTGCCCGGGGAGAACGGGCAGAACCTGGTGGAGTGGCGCTTCCGCAAAGAGCAGACCCGGGGGAAAGTCATCGTGTTCGGGAGGAAGCTCAGGGTGAGAAGGGAGGAAGAGGAGAGTGGCGGCCATTTTTTTTTTTTTTTTTTTTTTAAGCCGCAAAGTCAATTAGCTATATCATCAAAATATATGAAGAGGTAAATTAGGTATTTGGTCTTGATTTAGGCATAAGGCTAAAGAGGAGCTGCCATTTTGTTTTGTAGGCAGAAATGGAGGTTGGGGCTTTCTTTAAAAAAATGTTTTGCTGTGACAGCTTGGCACCTTTCACACACTTCCCAACAGGCATAGCTGGTTAAAACATCATTACTACCTGTCTAGGGGTTTCTGATGTGGATTCTAGCACTTGGGGTTTCACTCTCTTCCCTCTGAGGGGATTTAGTCAGATCTTTGGCTGCCACTTCCTTCTCGTTTTTACCACGGTCGTCATTCAAACATAGGCTACAATATAGGACGGGTCTTGGTCGGGGTTTGTTGCTAACTACAATATGGATTTAACCTCTGAAAGGGAGTGAGACTATTTTCCACATCAGATAGACTTCGGTTCATTGTCAATGTTTCCGTCTCCTCGTTATCACCATCTAATTAGTGTCAGTTTGTCAGCGGTCAGCGGGGGACGACGATGCGTTGTTGTCGGAACGTTTTGTCTCCTCTAACATCAAAGACAATATCTGAAAGTCATTACCATCTATCCAACAAAAGGAAAAGGTAGACTTTTGTTTTCCTGCTGACTCCTCCAGGGTTCATCCCCTAATTCCCATATCTGATGCCCCCGGTATGTGAACTAAAGCTAATGGGACACACAACGACACAAACACACACTTCCTGCTACATCTATTGGTGGGGGTTGCATATTATGAGCCGTTCCCTCTGTCAGAGAAGAGGGCTGGTCTCCAAGGTGTTAACCACTCCTCCTTCCAGTGTCTGTCTTCATCGCTCTCTCTCCAAAGACGACTCTGTATGTCCCAAATGGCACCCTATTCCCTATACAGTGCACCACTTTTGACCAAGACCCATAGGGACACTGTATGTGCACTATGTAGAGAGAAGGGTGGCATTTGGGAAGCACTTTATTTCTGTCTGGATCTCAGCCTCCTCGTCTCATTACTGAAGAATGTCCAGGAGGAATCAGGGGCCTTCTCTTACAAAAAAAAAACCTACATGAAGGCCATATTGACATCTATCCTCTGCTGTTTTTTTTCTCGTTCCCTCACTCTGCTGGCAACATGAAAATCTGATGGTGGTGCGGGCATGTAGGCTAGGTGGGTGTCCCCACAGCATCCATCCCAGCAGGAAGTGACATTCTTTCTTATGGGGAATAAATTGAGGCTGAGGTCACGTTCTGTTGGCTAGTGTCTCGGTGTGTCTCGGAGGCATTCCGAAGGCCCCTGTCATCTTCAAATGAGTCACAGCTCCCACTAGGCTGAGAGAGAGACTGCATGGTTACCACCACAATATTATTCTTATTCTCTCTCGCTCTCGCTCTCTTTCTTGGTCATTCTGGTTCTGGGGTGATTTGTAAAAGCAGTCAAGAGCAAGAGTTTGAACACACGCCAGCCAGTCTCTCACTTTAATGAATCTCCCTTCACAAAAACGGCTAATCAAATGCTAGAATTCCCTTAAATGAATTTAGTGTCGGTCTTGAGAATCGATCACGGTAAACAGCGGTTTAAACAAACAGTGGGGTCATTGTGAGGCGATAAATAGCGGTTCTGGGTCGGGAATTGACTTTGAAAGCCGGTTCAGTTCACAGTTTCATCATTTCTCCTCTTGTGTTTGTTAGATTTTTGTTTTAAAAGTTCAACAATCTGTCCGAATCTGAATAAAGTCGAAATATTGTTAATAAACATTACTCCTGCAAACCTTTTTATTGGATTTGTACAATATTTAAGCTAAAACTGTCCAACCCTTCTTCTTTTATCTCAAGGTGAACGGCAGAAACCTTCTCTCGGTGGATTACGACCGAACTCTCCGGACAGAAAAGATCTACGACGACCACAGGAAGTTCCTGCTGAAGATCGTGTATGACACCCAGGGCCACCCTACTCTGTGGGTCCCCAGCAGTAAGCTGCTGTCAGTCAACCTTACCTACTCCAGCACGGGGCAGGTGACCAGCCTACAGAGGGGTCCCACCACAGAGAGGGTGGAGTACGATGGTCAAGGGAGGATTGTGTCCCGGGTGTTTGCCGATGGAAAGACCTGGAGTTATACATACCTGGATAAGGTAGGAAATAGGGATGATCAACTAGATTCTGAACCGGATGGTCAGGGGGGCCGGGACATCATTTGTAGACTGCAAATTGACCGCGAGAAACTCAAACAGATATAACGTTTGACTAAAACGTAATCATTTCAAACCTTGCTTACATTTGTGTACAATTACGTGTGTCTCTATTATGCGTGGGACTCCTTTTCTACAGAGTTCTTCAATGACAATCACTTGGTGCTGTGTCTTTACAGTCTTTGACATTTTAGTGCTCAGAAAACGTGCTGTCAGTTGGGGAACGTGCTGCCAGTTGAAAAACACACACACACACACACACACCCACACACGCACACACACACACGCACACACACACACACACACACACACACACACACACACACACACACACACCCACACACGCACACACACCCACACACGCATACACACACGCATACACACACGCACACCCACACACGCACACACACACCCACACACGCACCTACACACCCACACACACACCCACGCACACACACACACACCCACACACGCACCCACACACCCACACACACACCCACACACGCATACACACACTCTGGTGCCATGATCAGCAACACCATATTGACGATGCACAAAAGCGTTGTGGAAAAGTACTTGATGACTAAGTGTGAATGCACTTGCATCGCCGATCTATTGCATTCCAACTGGTGTTTTGGTGAGTAGCTGAACCGGCATGGTCAATGTCAAACGCAGCGCCGCTTGTTTACTGTCAAAATGTCCCCCTTAAACTCCACTCCGCTGTGTGTTAAAGCATTAGTGTTCCTACACCCTGGCATTACGGCATCAGGTGCTAAGTACACTGTGATTCTCCCCTATGCACGCCCAGTAAGCTTTACCCATACACCCACACACACAAACACAACCACTGTCTGTCCCTCTTTAACCAGAGACGAGCTGTTCAAATCTGTAGAGACCGGCGCGTCTCCTGTGACAAAAGGATTAGTGGTGGGAATAGTCGTCTATTTTCATTGTCAGCACAAAAAACACAAGGTTATTTTCTGAAGATGAAAACATTGGGGGGAAAAAGAAAAAAAGCCACAAAAGTAATTGAAGGCCCCCTTGAAAGCTATGAGTGTCAAAACAGAAAAGATGTTTGAAAAATATACAAGGGAATCTGCACAGACTATAAAAGGACCATATTCCCTTTAGGTAGTAAGGGATATATAGAGAAAGAGACAAAGAGAGGGAGGGAGAGAGAGAGAGAGCAACAGCAGGGAGATAAAACGGACATTGTTTGTGGATTTTAGTGTACAGAGCGATGGCTTAAGAGGGACTAGTGAAGACCAGAGTTATGGAAACGAGACCCAGGGGAGAGGAGGAGGCTGGAGCCGGGGTTTAGACAGCATGGGGAGGCCACAGGGACACAACACAGAGAGAACAGAGAGAGAGAGAGAGGGTGGCTGGGTGGGACACAGAGAGAGAGAGATAGAGATCCCAGGCTGATACCCCAGAGTAGCAGAAACTTTTCTTCCCTTCTCACTTTTAGGACAAACTGTAGAGACGATCACAGAGGTTACGTTTACATAATGACAAATAAACTACACCGAACAAAAATATAAACGCAACATGTAAAGTGTTGGTCCCATGTTTCATCAGCTGAAATAAAAGATACCAGAAATGTTGCCCCACAACGCAATGCCACAGACGTCTTAAGTTTTTAGGGAGCGGGGAATTGAATGTTCATTTCTCCACCATAAGCCTCCTCTAACGTCGTTTCAGAGAATTTGGCAGTACGTCCAACCGGCCTCACAAACTCAGACCACACGTGTATGGGCGATCGGTTTGCTGATGTCAGAGTGGCCTATGGTGGCAGTGGGGTTATTTTTTATTTATTTTATTTGACCTTTTATTTAACTAGTCAGTTAAGAACACATTCTTATTTACAATGACGGTCTAGGAACAGTGGGTTAACTGCCTTGTTCAGGGGCAGAATGACAGATTTTTACCTTGTCAGCTCGGGGATTAAATCTTGCAACCTTTCGGTTACTAGTCCAACTCTCTAACCACTAGGCTACCTGGGCAGGCATAAACTAGATACAATGAATACAATTTCATTTTATTAATGGCAATTTGAATGCACAGAGATACCGTGATGAGATCCTGAGGTCATCACCTCATGCAAGGAACTGTGCAAAATTCCTGGAAGCTGAAAATGTCCCAGTTCTTCCATTGCCTGTATACTCACCAGACATGTCACCCATTGAGCATGTTTGGGATGCTCTGGATCGACGTGTACAACAGCGTGTTCAACTTCCCGCCAATATCCAGCAACTTCGCACAGCCATTGAAGAGGAGTGGGACAACATTCCACAGGCCACAATCAACAGCCTGATCAACTCTATGTGAAGGAGATGTGTCGTGCTGCATGAGGCAAATGGTGGTCACACCAGTTACTGACTGGTTCTCTGATCCACGCCCAAACGTTTATGTTTTTCAGGTATCTGTGACCAACAGATGCATATCTGTATTCCCAGTCATGTGAAATCCATAGATTAGGGCCTAATGAATTTATTTCAATTGACTGATTTCCTTATGAACTGTAACTCTGTAAAATCTTTGAAATTGTTTATATTTCAGTTCAGTATTAGTTTGGAACAGGGCTGAAAAGTGTGTGCGTGCCTTTGTCTGTTCGCTCATGAAATATGTATGGTTTCCCCCAACACCCTCCCTCCCACCCGGTCGTCGTCGTCTGCCTGCCTGCACAAACACACACAACAACACACCCACCGCCCACCCACCCACCCAGTGGTTGCCTGCCAGCCAAGAGCTCTGGTAGAGTGACCAGCAAGAGAAATATCCCCGGCTAAACATATGTTGCCACAGTAGCCACACACTCACACACACACATAGACACACACACACACATACAGAGAAACAGACAGACAAACATACACAGGGACACAAACACAGTGCCTGGGGAGCTTGTGTTAATGTCTGTCCATGTATGACAGACAAGGTGAAGGATCCTCCAGGCAGACTCCCTCTTCCGAGAGAGAGACACAAACAAACCTGCCGCGTACACACACACACACAATACACACACACATTAAGGCACTGAGGCAGACAGAGATGCATATCTGAATCCTGGAGGGACTGGAGTGATGTTGTTGTTGTTATTGACTCAGTAAGATGCTCTCTGCTCATCTATTCTGCGTCGTACCTTCCTACTTCCTACTTATGGGCCTCGTTCTTCAGTAAAAAAAAATGTTGTTGTTGAAATCACGACCAACCGTCCGCTAGCTAGCATAGCGACTGCGTCCCAAATGGCAGCCTGTTCCCTATGTAGTGCAGTACTTTTTGCCACAGCCCCATGGGTCCCGGTCAAAAGTATTACACTACATAGGGAACAGGGTGCCATTTCAGATGTACTCATCCACTTCCACTCTCCCCCCCGCCGCTATGCAAAGTAGCTAATTACCTGCTGTTTGGCTAAGTGATTGTGACTGGTGCCTACCTTTATTAGATTAGTAGGTAGACCCTACCCTACTCCACACACACACACAAACACACACACACACACACACACACACACACACACACACACACACACACACACACACACACACACGGGAGGAGAAGAAAGGAGAGTGCCAGCAAAGGCCAATAATTACAGAACACTGTAGAATTAATGCAGTGGAGTGCATTTAACAGAGTTCTGCATTTAGATACTGAGAGGAAGGGAGGGAAGGAGGAGGGAGGTCAAGGATAACTCAATTAAGAGAAAATCTTTCAGGAAATGGAATGTTAATACCTGGTTTAGCGCTCCATTTGAATTTGTAATGTACATTAGAGTTAATTAATTGTGCCGTTAATTGTTCCTCTCTCTCTCTCTTTCTCTCTCTCTCTCTCTCTCTCCCTTTCCTCCCATCACTGCCCCTCCTCCTTTCCTCCCATCCTCCTTTCCCTCCCCTGTCCTCCTCCCTCCATCTCCGTCCTCCTCCCTCCAGTCCATGGTGCTCCTGCTCCACAGCCAGCGTCAGTACATCTTTGACTACGACCTGTTGGACCGCCTGTCTGCTGTCACCATGCCTTCGGTGGCCCGTCACACCATGCAGACCATCCGCTCCCTGGGCTACTATCGCAACATTTACAACCCCCCGGAGAGCAACGCCTCGGTCACCGTCGACTACAGCGAAGACGGACAGCTCCTCAGAGTGGCCCACCTAGGGACAGGTCAGACAACTGTCAGAGCTGTTACGGTTGTGTTATGTGTGGAGTGTGTCTAACGTCTTTGTCTCGTCTGTCATCAAGTTAAAAAAATATATATATTATCACACAAAAAAAGAGAACATTTTCAGAAACTTTAAGAAAACTTAAAACCTAAAACTGTATTGCCATTCAACAAATATTGCTAGGAATTTATGTTGGTGTTGTACACACTTCTATATCAACAGGTCGTAGAATTCTCTACAAGTACCGACGACAGAACAAAATGGCGGAGATCTTGTATGATTCAACGAGGGTTAGCTTCACCTACGACGAGACAGCCGGTGTGCTGAAGACGGTGAACCTCCAGAGCGAAGGGTTCATCTGTTCCATCCGGTACCGGCAGATTGGACCGTTGGTGGACCGGCAGATCTTCCGGTTCAGTGAGGACGGCATGGTGAACGCACGGTTTGATTATACCTACGACAACAGCTTCCGGGTCACCAGCATGCAGGCTGTCATCAACGAGACGCCGCTGCCCATCGACCTCTACCAGTTTGACGACATCTCCGGGAAGGTGAGGTTCTTCAATCACATCTAAAACCTTTAAAAAGCCTTTCTCACATTTAATTATTTTACTGAAAGTGTGTTTGTGATTTAAATGCACTTTAAGTAATTAAAGTTTCATTTGATTTGAAGGTGGAACAATTCGGAAAGTTCGGCGTGATCTACTACGACATCAACCAGATCATCTCCACGGCCGTCATGACCTACACCAAGCACTTCGACGTCCACGGGCGGATCAAGGAGATCCAGTACGAGATCTTCAGATCCCTCATGTACTGGATCACCATCCAGTATGACAACATGGGCCGGGTGACCAAACGCGAGATCAAGATCGGACCGTTCGCCAACACGACCAAGTATGGTTACGAGTACGACGTGGACGGTCAGCTCCAGACGGTCTACCTCAACGAGAAGATGATGTGGCGCTACAACTACGACCTGAACGGCAACCTCCACCTGCTCAACCCGGGTAACAGCGCCCGGCTCACACCGCTACGCTACGACCTCCGAGACCGCATCACGCGGCTCGGGGACGTCCAGTACCGGTTGGACGATGACGGGTTCCTGAGACAGAGAGGAGCTGAGATCTTTGAGTACAACTCCAAGGGCCTTCTGGAACGCGTCTACAGCAAAGGCAACAGGTTAGTTGGACGATTGGTGACCGTACCGGACTGTACCATCCATACCCCACTGTAAACACACACCCAAACTTGGACCACTGACGTTTTTTTGCGGGGGGGGGGGGGGAATATGTATTTCATTTGTATTGTGTTGTTTGATGATAATTCTTGTAAATGTGTAAATTGTTTCAAATAATTCACTGCTATTAATACTCTGTAATGTTTCCTAATTGTAAAATCTCTCTTTCGATCCCTCCTTTCCCCCAACAGTTGGACCATCCAGTACCGCTACGACGGGTTGGGCCGCCGTGTGGCCTCCAGAACCAGCCTGGGCCAGCACCTGCAGTTCTTCTATGCAGACCTGAACTACCCGACCAGGATCACTCACGTCTACAACCACAGCAGCTCAGAGATCACGTCTCTCTACTACGACCTGCAGGGACACCTCTTCGCCATGGAGATCAGTAGCGGAGAGGAGTTCTATATCGCCTGTGACAACACCGGAACCCCTCTAGCAGTGTTCAGTAGTAATGGGCTTCTTCTGAAGCAGGTAAGGTTTCAGACCAGTTGGAAAGGCCTCATGTACAAGTCCCCGATCCTCTATGTGTTGTTAGTTGGACTTTATGTCCAATAAAAGCTAGTCTAAATCTACCTATCCAGCAAGGTGATAGTTATGCAATGTATTTTAGGTGCAGTACACGGCCTACGGCGAGGTCTACTTTGACTCCAACCCTGACTTTGTCCTGGTGATCGGCTTCCACGGGGGTCTCTACGACCCCCTGACCCGCCTGCTGCATTTCGGCGACCGGGACTATGACATCCCGGCGGGGCGCTGGACCACCCCAGACATCGGGACGTGGACGAGAGTCGGGAAAGACCCGGCGCAGTTCAACCTGTACATGTTCCGGAACAACAACCCTGTCAGCAAAGTTCACGAGGTCAAGGAGTACGTCACAGGTGGGAGACGGTGAATTCACTCTAGTTGACTGCTTATAGCTTTATGTAAGACATGAACCTTCTAGATGGTTTATAGGAAGACAAGTATGTCACAAATGGAGTACATCACAGATAAGGGACTGTGATACGACCTTTAATGCACTCTGATTTACTCCCCATAGCTTAGGTAAGCAGATACAATTATATATGTCTGGTACCTTGCTCTGTAGAACGGTACGGCCTGTTATGGCAATACAGTAGGGACACGTTGTCATTGCATGATGACCATAGATAAACAGTCTATTGTGAATAGACTATTAGTATGAATATTTTATGGCTGTGAACTTTAGTAATTGTCTAGCGGTGGCATATTATCTCATTGCTATGCATCACCATGATATTGCTATTGTTTTCAGCAGTTACCCTTTCCACATGATTATAGTTCTGGCTAAACATGAAAGGTATGACTCGAAATGACTATTTTCCCCTCGGGACAATCCCGTTTGTCCTATCCTAATCTGAAACATTGGGACATCATTTCCCTCAGTGGTCTATTCTCTCATGGTCACAATGTAATTCACTTTCCCATGGTTACAGATGTCAATATCTGGCTGGTGACGTTTGGGTTCCACCTTCACAACGCCATCCCCGGGTTCCCCATCCCCAAGTTCGACCTCACACAGCCATCCCTGGAGATGAAGAAGAGCCAGCTCTGGGACGACCTGCCGGTATGTAGTATCCCTCCGCCATCCTCCCTCCCCTCCGCTTATTTACTCTATATTGCCACTATCGTACTATCTGCCTCTCTGGGGTTAATTTACCCTCTATCTCCACTGTCATATCCTTCCGCCTCATTCTGGTTTATTACAACCTTCCGGTATGACGTATCCCTCCGCCTCCCTCCCTCTAGTCTAGTTTATTTACCCTATCTATACTGTCATAGCCCTCCACCTCTCTCTGCGGTTTATTAACCTTAGCTAGCTATCTCCACTCTCATTTCCATACTGTGGTTGTACTGAGGAACTGAAACTACGACCACAATCTCACAGCACAGCTGGCTGGAAGACCAACCAACCCACCGTGTTGATTTAGCTTGTTATGATGCACCGCCAGTGAAGAAGAGACAAACAACTTTCAGGAGGGGTCCACAGTTCACCCACGGCTACAAAGTACAGAGAAATCACACACACACAAACACACACACCAATTATACCGCAGCTGAATCATCCTCCGGTTTGTCTTTAAATAAAGTCATTATACACACGTATTTGAAGTGCAAATGAGTGCCTTATTGGTTTAACTACGTTGCCATGACTGTCGCTTCTTCTTCTTCTCTCTGTGTGAAATTAACAAGCTGTTCTGTTGCTCCTCACAAACCCAACAATCCCATATTTCTTTAAAAAAAATAAAAAAAAAATAAGCATTGATCTAGAAAACAACTTTTTTGTTGTCGTTGCAGTTGGGGTTTTTCTCATGACAAACAAACAAAGTTCTCGCTGTGATCTTTTTCTTCCTAAAACAATATTCCGTGTTTTGTCTCCATATAAATAGGACATTTCTAGAAGAAAGGGAACCTTTGAATGACTGAAGCTGGGACACTTCTTCACCATGTCAATCTGGGATTTGGTTTCATATTGTCCCTCGTTTTTTGGAGAATATATATATATATTTTGAGATAACACAGTACTAGGGGAATAGCCGCCCACCGGTCACAGACATCAATTACAACATCTATTCTACGTTGATTCAACGTAATTTCATTGAAATGGCATGGAAACAACGTGGATTTAACCACAGTGTCTCCAGTGGGTAAAGAAACACAACAGCTTTACATACTGAGGCTAGAGCAACCCCATAAAGGTTTCAGTTATATCTGTCCATGACAAGGAGAGAGAGTTTGGATTTGATATCTGTGTAACTTTTCTCTCCTCTCTCTCCTCCCTCTCTTCTCCCCCTTCTCTGACTCCTCCCATCAGTCCATCTCGGGGGTGCAACAGGAAGTGACCCGGCAAGCCAAGGCTTTCCTGTCCTTCGAGAGGATGCCGGAGATCCAGCTGAGCCGCCGGCGGTCCAACCGGGAGAAACCCTGGCTGTGGTTCGCCACCGCCAAGTCGCTGATCGGTAAGGGTGTCATGTTGGCGGTGACGCAGGGCCGTGTGGTCACCAACGCTCTGAACATCGCCAACGAGGACTGCATCAAGGTCGCCGCCGTCCTCAACAATGCGTTCTACCTGGAGGACCTGCACTTCACGGTGGAGGGACGCGACACGCACTACTTCATCAAGACCAGCCTCCCGGAGAGCGACCTGGGAGCGCTGAGGCTGACAAGCGGGAGGAAGTCGCTGGAGAACGGAGTCAACGTGACTGTGTCCCAGTCCACCACCGTGGTGAACGGCAGAACTCGGCGCTTCGCCGACGTGGAGCTGCAGTACGGCGCTCTAGCGCTCCACGTGCGCTACGGCATGACTCTGGACGAGGAGAAGGCGCGTGTGCTGGAGCAGGCCAGGCAGAAGGCGTTGTCGAGTGCCTGGTCCAGGGAGCAACAACGGGTGAGGGAGGGGGAGGAGGGGGTGAGGCTGTGGACGGAGGGGGAGAAGAGGCAGCTGCTGAGCGGAGGGAAGGTGCTGGGCTACGACGGGTACTACGTCCTCTCCATAGAGCAGTACCCCGAGCTAGCAGACTCCGCTAACAACATCCAGTTCCTCAGGCAGAGCGAAATAGGGAAGAGGTAACAGACAGAATCCTCGGCACTGGCCGCCAAAGAGACTACCCCCTCCAAATCCTGCCCCCCAACCTCCCTCGCCTCCCCCCTTTTCTCTAAAAAGGGGGAGGGTCCAGGCTAGTGCTGTGTTTAGCGCCGACTAGCTGAAACAAACAGTAAAATGTAGAATATCTCAAACTGAACTATACCTAATACTACCACTGTGGGGCCTGAAAATCAAACAAAACGGCTCCAACTGACGCAAATGTTTGTCCCATGTGCTATACAGCGTTGAATGGACTGTGGACTCTCTTGAAAAGAGAGAAAAAAAAGTCAAAACTCTCGGTTTGTGAAAGGAGAAAAAAACATTTTTTTTTTTTTTAAATAGACTTCCTGAATTTGCTTTCGGAAAAAATATTTTAAAAAGAAAGAAGAAATGTGTTTACATACACATAACACTACAACACATCTGGACTAATAGAAAAAAAGCCTTCTGGTTTCTTACAAAGGACAACGTCTATAATCTGATTCTACATCCTGACGACTGACCTTTGACCTTTGCGTACTGAAAAAGGTAGTGTTGTTGTTCGCAGTAGGACCATGGGTCTCCAATGGTGGTAACAAAGACAGTTAAAACCACTTGTTGAAACCACTTGCTTGTTCTTCTGCTTTTCTTTCCAAAAGGGACAAAACAGCTCCCACCAAGTGTCATCTTTACCAATACTAGATCAAAGTGGGACGTTTTGGGAATCGGGAGATTGTGTGCGTGTCTGTCTGTCTGTCTGTCTGTCTGTCTGTCTGTCTGTCTGTCTGTGTGTCTGTGTGTGTGTGTGTGTGTCTGTGTGTGTGCGTATACAATGGAGACCATTTGTGTGTATATGTATGGAGGAAGTTAATCAATTAAATTAAATGAAAGAATCATATCCAACCAATCTTTTGAAAAACAACGTGAGACAGTATCTTTATGGATTTTTTTATTAAGATGAAAAATTCCAAACTTATCCGTACATCAATATTAGCCTCTTAGAGAAAGTAATTTATGTACAGTGTTTATACATAAAAAATAAAATTGTAAAAAATATGAAGATTTTTTTTTTCCTTCGTCATGCGTTACTGTTTATACTCTTCATTAAGTTTTCAATATTTTATCCTATTATAATTCATGGTAATGCTTATTGAAATAACATTTTTTTTTAAATCAACCCTACTGTATTATTGATTTCTGCATTGAGAATATTCGGGTTTGGGTTTTACATTTTCTTGCCTTCATTGATCAGATTCCCTGATATCTGAGACGAACCACGTTTTGTTTTGGCACTTGTATTTTGTATTCGAAAAGTGTCAGTTGAATGGTCGATGTCAGTCAGACAACCATATGTCTTAGGAAATACTAGACTACTACTATCAAGGGCAGCAGAATAGTTTGGCTGTGCGGTACGGTAGTATATCCTACCTTGTGGAAATAGCCTTTCAACCTTAAGTCCTTTTGAGTAGGACACAAGGAAGGACCGCTTGCCCTTCTCAGCAAGAGGGTTTGAAAACAAAACCCCTTGGTTGTCTTACCTAAATATCATTTCTGCCTTTCCTATAACAAATCCAGGCTGTTTCTTAGATCTCTGCTCAGCTCAAACGTGAAGGCTTCTCATAATCACTATTAAGGATGGAAAATTCCAAAAACGTTCCCAAAATTCCCAGGGTTTCCAGAAATTCCTATTGGAAGATTCATCCAATTGAGAATTATGAAAAACCTGGTAATTTTGGGATCGTTTCCAGAATTTTCCAGTCCGAACCACTATAGCTCTTTGCTCTTTCTCTACCTACGTTAGGAAGAGCTGAACTCATGTTCCTTGTACCAGCACAGAGAGCACAGATAGGGCTGCAGCAGTGAGAACTGAACAGAACCAAATACGAGCCTCTTGACTTGAACAGAGACAACACCACCATAATCCAAGGGACCATTTAACATGCTCCTAAATGTATTCCTCCAACTTCACTTTTTATCCTAAACATGGCTTGAAAGCAAGATATTACAAACACAATCACATCAAACGGTTCATTAGATAGAGCAAAGGGGCAGAGTTTAGCTCGACTTCCGGAGGGGAGTAGATAGAGCGAATAAACCTGGGAAAAGCCTAGAAACGGCTCTATGTGCACTCTGGGTAATTTTTCCGACATAGCCTAAATGGCTAGTGAGTGTAGTGTAAAGGAGTTGCCAGGGCGATGAAGATGACATCAGCACTATGAACTAACTCTCCCTACTCCCTACTCATCTCTCTGCCTGAGGGGGATAACACACATATTCACCCACAGAAAGAGAAAGAAACGTGTTTTTAACACCAAACTATGACCATTTCAACGATTTGAGTTGTTGTGATGATCTGAACCACACTTGAGGAAACTTAGCCAGTCACACGAACTCTACATCCCCAGGAGCCATACCCAAACGCAGATTAGCGTTTTTCGTCATGAATGTTGTTCTGGAGGCAGCTCTGCAGAGTGGTCACTAGCTGGCTCAGCCATGAAGTCATAACATTAACACTAACCTTAACCATACTACTAACCCTAATGCCTAATCCTATCCTTGAATTAAGACCAAAAAGCTAATTTTAGTTTTCGTGGATTTTTCCAATATAGCCAACTTTGACTTTCCAGCTGGCCCTAAGGGGAAAGCGCTCTGTTGTGCCTCTAGGACAAGACTTGTGAAAATAAGCGTCAACCTGCCACCCAAACAGAAGATTACCCTTTCTCAAATTTTTTCCATGTTGCTTTTTCAGTCAATGTGACCGCCTCATACAGTAGTTCAAATCTGTTTCTTTTGTAAACAGATTGTAAAAAAAAAAGACGAATGAAAAAGTATTGTTTTTTGCTTTGTGATTTTTTTCAATATATATATATATATATACCAATCATTGAATTGTATTGCCGAGCTTATTTTTCTATTCATGTGTGTGACAAGGTGGACAGAAGGTGGAAGGACTTATACTCCCAGGTTGTTTGCGTGTTGGTTTTACTACGTTGTTGTCAGAGTTTCTCTGGTGTTATTGGTTGGTCTTGGTCTGTACCATGTGCCATTTATTCTGCAGGGGGAATCCTAGTTGATCCTACCCCTGCTGTATCACATTGCTACTATGATGCCCCCCTCTCCCCCATCGTCAGCCGAAAGTGCAGTAGCCCAGCCACATACAGTGGCTGAAGACCAGGACTCAACATACTGAGTTTTCCTTTTGACTTTGCTGATCTCTCAAAATAACACTTCCCCCAAAATTAGACAAACATACACTTTCAGTGCTGTTCTGTTTTACTCAGTCGAATGTTGCAGTCTAACAATGTGTTAGACACCTCCTATTGGAGCGGACACACACGTGCTAGAAGGAGGGGAGCATCTGGTGTTTCGGGGTTGAAAAAGGGGTCATCCCACAAACATGCAGGAAGCAGTGTGTTCTGGGTATTGTTTGCATGCTTACAAAGTAAAACGCCCGTCCATCCATCAGTCATTGTTTCCCATCCATGTTAGAGCAGACATTTACATGTCTACATGGTTAAATGCTTCTGTATTATATTGCACTACAATGTAACAGCGTTATTGCTTAATGTTTAGTCCATATAATAACCTTAAAGTGCTGGTCGATGCCAGGTCATAGACCTTTATGTCTGTCCTCTAGGTAGAAGCTTCCCCTTAGGCACAGATCTAGGATCAGCCTCCAACTCCAATCCTACTTAACCATTAGGGGAGGTGGTAAAACACAAAACTGGCCTCAGATCAGTGTCTCTAAAAGCATCATACCTACCTTCCGCTTTGTCTGAAGACGGTGATTAGGTAGAGGAATTTCCTTTCTCAAAGAACTTCCTGACTTTAGAAGGAGAGGCTTATGGGATTGGGACCACTGCTGACCGTAACGCTGAGTCGTGCGCCAGCGTCAGGCACCAGCATCGTTATAAATATTATATTGCCGCCATTTTGTTTTTAGAAGTGATGAAGAAGGAGAATGATGTCTATAGTGATGTCACCACTAGCACCACCACAGCCACCTCTCTCACCCTATCACAAAAAACACACGTCTGTTTAGCGATGTCACACAGTTTACAGAGCTGAAGGGACAGCAAACACTGCAACGTTGAGACAACGTTGTGTGGTGGTTGTGTGTTAGCTGGGAATTTGAGCAAAGAAAATGTATTTTTATTTTTGTTAAGACCCTGTTGTCCAGAGTCACAGGTTAGCTGATGTTTTTGGGTTTGGAGATTGAGGGAATTTGATAAAGATTTTTCTATGTATTTTGTCATTTATTTTCTTTCTCTGAAAATGAAACAGACGGGCGAAAAGTGATCTTAATTGTAACGTGTCAGTCAGTCCTCTCTTTGTAAAGAAGTTACAACATATCTTTTTAATTTATGTAGAGATTTGTTCATTTTTTTCTTGTTTTTTTTTTCAATCAGCATCCTCCGCGAAAGTTTCATCATGATGATATTGTTTTTATATAAACAAACATTGCTGTTTTAGAGTGCAATTAAAGTGCAATTTTAATGTAAGCTCCGAAAGGTCATTTCCGGGGATGCAATCCCTTTTATCTCCCAGATGTTAAAGATCCAACAGAGATCAATCATGGTAACAATAAACATGTCATACTGTGAAGGTTTCTGAAGCTCGGCTTGAACTGCTCTTTATCTACTCTCAACGTACTGGATCGACACACACACACACACACACACACACACACACACACACACACACACACACACACACACACACACACACACACACACACACAGACAGTCAGTCCGTGTCATGCATACACACACACACACACACACACACCTATCCCACTCTAATCCCCATGTTTGCTTATAGTACCTGCTAGTAGATCCACTGTGAAGTCTATTTGAATTCAACAGATGCAAATGCTTGCTCCATCATCGCCATCCCTATTACCGAACGTGATGGGCCGACCGGATCAATCCATCCTCCTTTGTTTTAATGTATTTATTGTAGGAAGATAGAAATCCCTCCCCTGCTTGATTGTTATATCTCTTTGAAAGATGCTTTAAAAAAAGATCATTAGTGTATGATAGCGTAGACACAACACATAAAGGAATGGCCATAGAAATGACAAAGCCTAGTGAATCTGACCTGTTCATTGGTTACATTATGAAGGCTTGGGATACACTGTGTGTGTTCTATTTTAACATACTCACTCAGAACATGGAATATACATACAGTTTATTAGGTACACCCACATAGTAACCCCTCTTGCCTTCAGAACAGCCTGAATTCTTTGGGGCGTGGATTCTTCAAGGTGTGTCATTCAAACATTGTTCAATTTGTATCAAGGGACCTAACGTGTGCCAGGAGAATCTTTCCCACACCATTGACACCAGGCAGGATAAGGCCAAATCCTGACTCCATCATGCCATCAGCATGACACAACAGGAACAGGGATTTGTCGGACCAGGTCATGTATTTCCACTCCTCAATTGTGCAGGGTTGGTGACCGCGTGCCCGCAGAAGCAGCGTTTTCTTCTTGTTTTTAACTGATCTGAGTGGAGCCCGGTCTGGTCGCTGCAGTAGCCCATCCGTGACAAGGACCGACGAGTTGTGCGTTCTGAGATTCCGTTCTGCCCACCACTGTTGTACTGCTCCATTACAGTATTTGCCTGTTTGTGGCCCGCCTGTTCGCTTGCACTATTCGTGCCATTCTCCTTCAACCTCTCATCAACAAGCAGTTTTCGCCCACAGGACTGCTGCCGACTGGATGATTTTTGTTTGTCGCACCGTTCTCGGTAAACCATAAACACTGTAGTGCGTGAAGAGCCCAGGAGGCCGGGCGTTTCTGAGATACTGGATCCGTATAGCACTTGTATAGCAAGCCACGGCCACATGACTCTGTTTGGAGGAGCGAAACATTTTCAAGAACGGGATGGTGTACCTAATAAACTGACCACTGCGTGTATATGTTCATAGGTGTTATATAATCTACTGTTGGTTGCACATAATGTCTTTCTAGTGTTGGTGGTACCACTGAGACACAGCTCTTACTGGCGAACGTGCATAAAGATGGCGGAACTCGGATTGGACGTAGCAGTTTTAGCACTATCCACTAGGATGTTAAACTACAGCGTGCGATATTGTTCAATGTGCCAATAAACACAAACTTTTTCCGTGTGTTGAAGCTAGGATGCGTTCAGCAGGACGGAGCGTTTTGAAACGTTCAGGTAGAAAAACGCTATGTTGAGCAAATATGCCTCTCTGACATAGAATAGAATGAAAGGAATCCCGAGGGCTCTATTTGTTGTCTATCTATCTGCAACGTTCGACAACGTCTGGCTACTGAACGGGATCCTGAGCTGTGTTGCCCTGATAGGTGAAGATGCCTTGAATCAATCATACACTTTTAGAAAAAAAGGTTATTCGGCTGTCCCCATAGGAAAACCATTTTTTGTTTCAGGTAGAACCCTTTTGTGTTCCATGTAGAACCCTCTGTGGAAATGGTTCTACATGGAACCCAAAAGGGTTCTACCTGGAACAAAAAATGGGTTTCCTATGGGGACTGCTGAAAAACCATTTTAGGTTCTAGATAGCACCTTTTCTTTCCCAAGAGTGTACAGTATGTCTTGGGACCTCAAAAAGAGGAAGAGAAAGCTGGACAATATAGGAAATAGGAAACCTTATGAACAAGCAAGCAAACACACTATAGGAACCCTTGACACCTATAAAACCGTAACTAAGGACTTTTTGTGAAGGACTACGTAGGCCTGATGGTTTTTGGAGGGCTAAAATGCCTTGGGACCTCAAGAATACAGAGCTGGAAGACAACCATACCAGGCAAGAGAGTGAACATTGTAGTAGATGAAAGATAAACACTAGCCTGTAACTCAGCCAGTAACTAAGGATTTTTGTGTAGATGAGGTTTTTCTTACATTTCTCAACCTATCATTCGTATGCTAAAAGCTCTGACAAAGTGAACGCCTGTCTGTGAGAGAACCGCAGCCAACGACCTCTTAGCTCACGTCTGAAACAGAGCTAGGCTGAGTCCCAAATGGCACCCTATTCCCTAAAATAAAAAGGGCCTATATAGTGTACTACTTTTGACCAGAGCCCTATAGGTCCTGGTCTAAAGTAATGCACTAAATAGGATGCCACTTAGGCTGCAGGCTCAGCCCCAGGAGGCTCCAGCCCACATCACTAGCACGGCCTCTGGTTTCACTGGTGTTTTTACGTCGCGCAGACGCTCTGGTGACTTTGATGAAAAAAGATGAAGATGAAAGCAGAGGCGCCGACCGAACGGCGTCCCCTGACCACCGTGAAGCAACCGGTTGTACTGTGCTAGAGAGATACAGTGGTGCAGTACAGGCCACTGGTGGCCACACACACACACTTGCTTTCTCATGCACACACCACACACACACACACACACACACACACACACACACACACACACACACACACACACACACACACACACACACACTGTCCCTCTGTTGTAGTCTCTCAGTGCTGTAGAGAATATAATAGGTACTACTGGGAGGAAACAAACCCAACTCCAAGGTCGACGTTAGTCGGGCTAATTGAGGTAGTATGTACATGTAGGTATGGTTAAAGTGACTATGCATATATGATAAACAGAGAGTAGCAGTAGTGTAAAAGAGGAGTTGGCAGGTGGTGGGTGGCGGGACACAATGCAGATAGTCCGGGTAGCCAATGTGCAGGGGCACCGGTTAGTAGGGCTAATTGAAATGGTATGTACATGAATGTATAGTTAAAGTGACTATGCATATATGATAAACAGAGAGTAGCAGCAGTGTAAAAGAGGGGTTGGGGGGCGGGGGGTACACAATGCAAATAGTCCGGGTAGCCATTTGATTACCTGTTCAGGAGTCTTATGGCTGGGCCGTACGCACTACGCTCTGTAGTGCCTTGTGGTCGGAGGCCCGAGCAGTTGCCTTACCAGGCAGTGATGCAACCAGTCAGAATGCTCTCGATGTTGCAGCTGTAGAGCCTTTTGAGGATCTGAGGACCCATGCCAAATCTTTTTAGTTTCCTGAGGGGGAATAGGATTTGTTGTGCCCTCTTTACGACTGTCTTGGTGTGTTTGGACCATTCTAGTTTGTTGTTGATGTGGACACCAAGGAACTTGAAGATCTCAACCTGCTCCACTACAGCACCGTCAATGAGAATGGGGGCATGCTCGGTCCTCCTTTTCCTGTAGTCCACAATCATCTTCTTAGTCTTGGTTATGTTGAGGGAGAGGTTGTTGTCCTGGCACCACACGGCCAGGTCTCTGACCTCCTCCCTATAGGCTGTCTCGTCGTTGTCGGTGATCAGGCCTATCACTGTTGTGTCGTCTGCAAACTTAATGATGGTATTGGAGTCGTACCTGGCCACACAGTCGTGGGTGAACAGGGAGTACAGGAGGGGACTGAGCACGCACCCCTGAGGGGCTCCAGTTTTGAGGATCAGTGTGGCAGATATGTTGCTACCTACCCTCACCACCTGGGGGCAGCCCGTCAGGAAGTCCAGGATCCAGTTGCAGAGGGTCCCAGGTTCCTTAGCTTAGTGATGAGCTTTGACGGTACTATGGTGTTGAATGCTGAGCGTTCCTTTTGTCCAGGTAGGAAAGGACAGTGTGGAGTGCAATAGAGATTGCATCATCTGTGAATCTGTTTGGGCGGTATGCAAATTGGAGTGGGTCTAAGGTTTCTGGGATAATGGTGTTGATGTGAACCATGACCAGCCTTTCAAAGCACTTCATGGCTACGGACGTGAGTGATATGGGTCTGTAGTCATTTAGGCAGGTTGCCTTAGTGTTCTTGGGCTCAGGGACTATGGTGGTCTGCTTGAAACATGTTGGTATTACAGACTCAATCAAGGACATGTTGAAAATGTCAGGGAAGACACCTGCCAGTTGGTTAGCACATGCTCAGAGTACACGTTCTGGTAATCCATCTGGCCCCGCAGCCTTGTGAATGTTCACCTGTTTAAAGGTCTTACTTACGTCGGCTACAGAGAGCGTGATCACACAGTCGTCCGGAACAACTGATGCTCTCATATATGCCTTGGTGTTGCTTGCCTCGAAGCAAGCATAAAAGTGATTTAGCTCGTCTGGTAGGCTCGTGTCACTGGGCAGCTCGTGGCTGTGCGTCCCTTTGTAGTCCGTAATAGTTTGCAAGCCCTGCCACATAAGATGAGCATCGGAGCCGGTGTAGTACAGTTCAATCGTAGCCCTGTATTGGCACTTTGCCTGTTTGATGGTTCATCGGAGGGCATAGCAGGATTTCTTATGAGCTTATAAGACTCCCGCACCTTGAAAGCGGCAGCTCTACCCTTTAGCTCAGTGCGAATGTTGCCTGTAATCCATGGCTTCTGGTCTAAAGCAGTGCACAATTAAGGGAATAGGGTGCCATTTGGGACGCATCCCCCGGCCGTCGTGTGAAACTACATCCTTCTATCTTGTCATTTATTAGCCGGCTGTGAAGCATGAACCAAACCCACATGTTATTGTGTGTGTTAGACGCTTAGAGACGTTGGACGGGTTGGATGTTATGTTCCCCTCTCACCTGGTTTTCTTGTGTGCGCGTGCATACATATATGCGCGTGTGTGTGTGTGTCTGACAGAAGAGCTATATTGTATTGACGACATGTACGACATACTTTCTCTTGTGGCTGAGCGTGGAGCCTCAAGGCTTCATATCAGCCAGGTTCAAGTGCCATTTGTTCTCTGTTTCCTTTCAAATAGTTTCCGCCCGTTTCATTGAGCTTATCACGAACACAAGATGTGCAGGGTTTGCACTTTAGGGGTTATTCCATTGGTTCTTTGAGACAGCACAGCGCGTTGACGACCGGAGGAAACAGACGATCAATCTGTATCTGCATGGGGAGTAGTGTGACAGAGTGAAAGAGAGGAAAAGAAAGAAAGAAAGGGACTTGGCTTGCATCGTCTGGGGAGGGAGGGAGGGAATGAAGGGGAGAAGGAGGAAGGTAGAGAGTCACAGACAGAAATAAAATATGAGAGAGACAGGGATGGAGAAAGGGAAGGAGAGATGGAGGGAGGGGTAGAAAGAGAGAGAGGAGAGAAAAGAAAACAGATTAGCATAACGCAGTCACAACTGTTTATTCCAGCTCAAGGGGACTGACTGGAGCCCAGCCAGGTACACTGAGTCAATAGAAACAGACCTGACACACACACACACACACACACACACACACACACACACACACACACTAGGATGTGAGATAGACACAAGCTAGCACAAACACACATACACGCTAGATTAGAATATTCAGTTTAAGAGGTATTCAGACACACGCTAGTATTGACACTTAGCGAGATTATTTAAAACACAAATCAGCATATGTATGTATGAGGATACTCACCGTCTACCTCTACACTGCATGGAGAAACACAGGTACAGACACATTATAGCTCTTGAGGACTTGAGGTTAATAGTCCTGCTGTGTGTGTACACACACACATTCCCTCACAAAGATAGGAGTACACGCAAACACACACAGCACAACGGAAAACATTAGGCCCAAATCTCTCCTTCTGCTTTATTTAGACTGTCAGACTGCTAGCGAGGCGTTTTGTTTGATCTCCATAATTCAATTTTACAAGTGTCACGTTGTGTCACTTTTATGTGGCTCTGCTACACACACACACACACACACACACACACACACACACACACACACACACACACACACACACACACACACACACACTCACAGGACCTGGTTGGGTTTAATCGTGGTTGTGGACTGTCTGTGGCATTTTCTAAATCACAACCGTCCTGTAGCGGAGAAGAGGAGAAGAGGAAGAGCCGTAAACAGGCATGTCTGATACACCTCTGAGCTGTAATTGATTAAATGTCACCGGTCTCTTTAGGCGATTTGTTTTAATTTATGTTCAAAAACCACAACTGTTTCTTCTTATATCTCAGTAGTCATTTTCTATCTCCTGTTCATCTCTCCAGGTGGGTGGTTCTGTGATGAAAATGTTTATTTCTTGATATATGCTCACAACAAACAGCCGTTCATCAGGTAGGTTTTTTGACGAATTCATGAGATGCATCAATAAATTCTGAGCGAGTGTTGAATAGGACTCAAACAGAATTCATTATTTGGAGTCTAAGACGTTGGGGGAGAGGTGAGTGCTAAGCTAACATATGACGTTGTTATGAGATGGTCATACTATGGATTTGAATTTTAGGACCCCTTTATGTATAAAAAAAATACATTGAAATTATTTAAATCAACATTTTTGATTAAATATTGATTTTGGCCTTTACCAATAAATCAGAAAGAACTAGGATTTGATCTGTCTGTTCTAAATCTAGGAGATATATTTTTTTTAAAGCATATATATATATTATTTTTTTTACACTTACTTAACCCCATTTTTTGGTTAGGCACAAATCTACCTTCATACTTCATAGAGCAAAACAGAACACCTTCGTGTTCATGGTCATTTCCCCTTTCCACGGTGGGGTCCCGTTAGTGTGTAGCCCAAATGATTCGGATGCTAACAAACAGAAGTTGGCACCTCAACGGTTCCCGGCTTCAGACGAGTCTCCTGACACATTCCGTAGAGTGGTCGTAGTAGTTTGGTCTGACAAACACCGCTCTGGCTCTGCCACCTTTCACCGCAGATGCGGAAGGGCCACACTGGCGGATACGGTGGATTGAGCTGCCTCTCTCTCTGGCTTAAACTGACGGCTTTTGATGGGGATTTTTGTATTATGTTACTCAGATTTGACGCAGCAGTGCATCGATCAACTCTAGGGGGTTAAACCATCAAACCTGGTGTGATTGGTTTAAGTAGATGAACGCTGCGAACAGCATTGCCTAAACTCTGAGTTGGTCACCGTTCAACAACGAATCCATCAGCTTCCTGTTCTGGCGTTGAACCAAGCCAATGCTGTGTGGGGAGGGACTTTTCTCGCATTTAGCCGAGACAAAGTCGCTCTATTTCTCACAGAGGAATACTTGTCCCCCTCTTTGTCGTGTTTCGGCTACCATTTTAATGTTTCGCTAGCTTGGATAAGCCAGACTGAACGCCGTGCTCACAATGGCTTGATTCGAAATAGTTTAAGAGAGAGTTTTGTCTATGAAGTGTTGCTGATGAATCCACCCTTGCTTGCGGAGGGAGACTGGGGTCAGTCCATCGTAAAAAAAGGCAAACGTAATGACTCTGCAGTCCTTTTCATTCTCCTCCCCAGTCCCCTTAGAGTTGGCAACAGGCCAGAGTCGATGGGTGGCGGGTGGTGCTCTTGTCCAGAAACTCTTAGTTTGTGACACCGGGAAGATGAAAGTGTTTTTCTTGAAAGGCTCAGACCGGCTAAGCTTGATGATGTTTGCGCCGGCACGGACAGCCCATTCCAGAGGCCTGGTAGTGAAGCTTGGGCTTCTTTGGCTGGCGGTAGTGCTCTGTTCTCTTCTTCTGTCTTTCTCTCTTTCTCTCCCCTTCTTTGGCCCTCTCTCTCTCTCATTCTCTCATTCTCCCCTTCTTTCTTTCTTTCTCTCTCTCTCTCTCTCTCTCTCTCTCTCTCTCTCTCTCTCTCTCTCTCTCTCTCTCTCTCTCTCTCTGTAGTTTAGATTCATATAACAACATGTTGACGGGGGGTGATTCTGTCTGTTTATATGTGTTCATTGTCAGTCCACCCCTAACCCAGTTCTAATCAGCAACCTCAGCAACCTTTCAGTCTACATGTGGAGTAAATGGGCCGAGACCTTCAAGGCCCAATAGATCTCTTTCGCTTGGAAATGGCCACAGCCACAGTAGCATCTAGCCACGACTTTGATTGAATTGACTAATTAAGTTGTAAACACACACTTAGCAGTGATTTATCGATGCGTCTCACACTACATTGCGTAAACTGCCTGTGCTCCTGTGGGGGGGCACAGTAACATTCTACATGGCTCATTTTAGAACCATTAGTTACCATGAGAAATCAGATCCCCAGAGCTATATAGGGGAAGACTGCTGAGTAAGGCTATACTGCTACTGCTACTGCTACTGAGAATAGAGGCACACATGCAGGCACGTTCAAACACACACGCACACTATTTGATCAGATTATCATGTTCAAAGAAAGGGGCAACATTTTCCGTAGTGTTAAAGCACTTATTTAAAGCAAGTGGGACATTAATCAAAGAAGAAATCTAATTGGCTGTATAATAACATATAGGCCTTTTTCCATGGGAAATACGTGTTTACATTGCCAAAGCAAGTGAAATAGAGAATAAACAAAAGTAAAATAAACAATAACACATTTATAGTAAACATTACACTCACAAAAGTTCCAAAAGAATAAAGACATTTCAAATGTCATATTATGTCTATATTATGTCTATATACATATCATGTCTCTCTCTCTCTCTCTCTCTCTCTCTCTCTCTCTCTCTCTCTCTCTCTCTCTTTCTCTGTCACTCTCTCTCTCTCTCTCTCTCTGTCACTCTCTCTCTCGCCCCCTCTCTCTCTCTCTCTCTCTCTCTCTCTCTCTCTCTCTCTCTTTCTCTCGCTCCCCCTCTCTCTCTCGCCGCCCCTCTCTCTCTGTCATTCTCTCTCGCTCCCCCTCTCTCTCTCTCTGTCACTCTCTCTCTCTCTCGCCCCCCCTCTCTCTCTGTCACTCTCTCTCTCTGTCACTCTCTCTCTCTCGCCCCCCCTTCTCTCTCTCTCTCTCTCTCTCTCTCTCTCTCTCTCTCTCTCTCTCTCTCTGTCTGTCACTCTCTCTCTCTTTCTCTCTGTCACTCTCTCTCGCCCCCCCCCCTCTCTCTCTCTCTCACTCTCTCTCTCTCTGTCACTATCTCTCTCTCTGTCACTCTCTCTCTCTCTGTCACTCTCTCTCTCTCTCTCACTGCCCCTCTCTCTCTCTCTCTCTCTCGCTGCCCCTCTCCCTCTCTCTCTCTCGCTGCCCCTCTCCCTCTCTCTCTCTCTCGCTGCCCCTCTCCCTCTCTCTCGCTGCCCCTCTCTCTCTCGCTGCCTCTCTCCCTCTCTCTCTCTCTCTCTCTCTCTCTCTCTCCCTCTCTCTGTGTTTTATTGACTATGCGTCTGGGCCTGCCAACTGGGATCTCTCACCGTCACTCTCCCTTGTCAGGTCAATCTTAGCTGGTACAAATGTAGAACTTTCTCCATTTGTGTGTGTGTGTGTGTGTTGTATAGGCTACATTAGGAAACCCAGAACGGGGAAAACAATCATAACACAACCGTTAGACTAAAAAACATCTTAAAGACTATGATTCCAGTCCATAGGGGGAAGTAGACTAACAACAAAGCCAAAAAGAACTGTGGGTTCTGACTGTATTGATGCATGATGTTTGCTCTTATTTCCCTGTAGGTTGTCACGACTGGAAGTTTTGTAGTTTGAAGCAATTTTAAGGAAATCAATATGGTATATAACACTGGGTCCCAACTGTAACCCACAAAGTTCCATGGTTCCTTAGAATGTACAGTACATGGCCAAAAGTATGTGGACACCCCTTCAAATGAGTGGATTCTGTTGTTTCAGCCACATCCGTTGCTGACAGGTGTCTACAAACATTGGCAGTAGAATGGCCAGTACTTAAGAGCTCAGTGATTTTTTTTTAAACGTGGTACCGTCATAGGATGCCACCTTTCGAACAAGTTAGTTCGTAAAACATCTGCCCTGCTAGAGCTGCCCCGGTCAACTGTAAGTGTTGTTATTGTGAAGTGGAGTCTAGGAGCAACAACAGCTCAGCCGCGAAATGGTAGGCCACACAAGCTCACAGAACGGAACCGCCGAGTGCTGAAGCACATAGCTCGTAAAAATCATCTGTCCTCGGTTGCAACATCTAATGGAAAGCCTTCCCAGAAGAGTGGAGGCTGTTATAGTAGCAAAAGGGGGACCAATTCCATAGTAAGGCCCATGATTTTGGAAGGAGTTGTTCGTTGAGCAAGTGTCCACATACTTTTGGCCATGTAGTGTGTAATTAGGCTGTGGGCCCCAGTCTCTCCCTAGTCAAAACCCATAGTGGCTTCCTCGTTTACCTCGTCAGCGTCAAATAGGTAGGGGGTGTGTCAGGAAGTCAGGGGACAACTAGGGGAAATGCATCATAAGTGCATGTGGTGTTATATTCATTGTTTATTCATCTGGACATCATGTTTAGATTAAGGATAATTCTGGTTGACTGGATTACTTCAGGTATCTTTATCAGATAACCTCCCTCTTTCGTGAATTTACTTGCCTTTTGGTGGTTTTACTGGCTGAGCTGAACTTAACAGGTAGGATCAATCTTGTATGGTTCTTTGCAGCTGGTTTGTGCTTATTTGGGGCGGGTTAGGCATCTGGTCTTTAACTAAAGCGTAATGTCACATACAGTACCTCCTCAGTCTAATGGATAACTCTCAATGTAACGACAGACCACTGCACCAGTCCTGTAGGGACATGCAATACAGCCAGGTGTGTGTGTGTGTGTGTGTGTGTGTGTGTGTGTGTGTGTGTGTGTGTGTGTGTGTGTGTGTGTGTGTGTGTGTGTGTGTGTGTGTGTGTGTGTGTGTGTGTGTGTGTGTGTGTGTGTGTGTGTGTGTGTGTGTGATGACAGACCAACATACTATACCTGTGGAGGGAGGTGATTATGGGTCTGGACACACAGGTTTATCTTCAGTTTATCATCAGGTTTAGGAAGAGGGAAGTTCTCAGAGGGGACCATATTTCTATATTGTACCGAATGTGGCAGTGGTTTAGTGAAATTACTATTGAGTAAGGAGTAAGAATAAGGATTCAATAGATGTACTCCATGTCTACTGCATTGTCTATGGAGTCGATATTATTAGAATAGAATCAAGTGAGAGAAATTAATAGCTAGAAGCTTGGGACCACATCTCCATCTGTATCCTCTCACACAGAGGAGTCTATGAAGTCCATCCCACTGTAATGTTAGAGCCAAAATGGCCGCCACTCCACAGACAGACCATGTCCACTTAACTTACAGTAGAGCAGATGAATGGCCACTGATCTCTGTTGGCTGAACATGAGAGTCTCTGAGGCTCTGTGTTCAGCCAGCTGAGTGAGTGATCTCAGTGGCAAACATTAGAGACAAAATGGCCACCACAGACATGCCAAGGACTCATCCAACAGTCCAGCTGCCCAGTTTCACTACTGTAATCCTGCATCTGTCATTTCCTTCTGACTGAGCTTAGGCCAGAGCTGTTCTAGTCACACAGACGTTTCATAGAACTCCAGACACTGTTTTTATAGTACGTTGTCTGAGGTGGTGATTGATGGACTCATTGGTGGATTGATTTTATTTGAGATATGCCAGAATGTGTTAGGGCCCAGGGGATATCATATCAAAGCACTAAACATGTTTCCCTATGTGGTTCTCAGTTGTAAAGAATATAAAATATCACATCTCACATGATCGTTACCTATGGACTTGCTCTGTTGACTGTGGATAACCATGTATGCATATTGGGCCCGATTCAGACTTAGGAAATGTACGCCTTTCCTTTGCACTTCTCAGTAGTTGGTGTTCAGACATACCTTATTCAGGTGCGTAATGGGCTTTGCAGGCGTGGTTCCCTTGCGAGTGCTGAAAAAATGTAAATCAACCGGTAAAAACCTTCCCACTTGCTGGCCAAAAGATTTTCTCATTTAATTAAAACTCTATCAGCATTTCAGTTAATTTATCTAAAACCATCCCTTTAAATTTGTTGTACTTTTAGTTTGAACTTTCTCGACAATCACTTGAATACTGTCAGAATATTAGGAATGAATGAAAGCCATGTAGGCCAACATTTTTTATATTTTTTTTATTTAACCTTGATTTAACTAGGCAAGTCAGTTAAGAACAAATTAATATTTACAATGATGGCCTACCCCGGCCAAACCCTAACCCGGACAACGCTGGGCCAATTGTGCGCCACCCAATGGTGCGCCACCCAATCACGTCCGGTTTTGATACAGCCTGGAATCAAACCAGGGTCTGTAGTGACGCCTCTAGCACCACCAATTGGTAGATTAAAAATAATCTGATCTTGTATATTATTTAGAGTTAGGAGAATCAAAAATACAGTGGTTGAACCATCCTGAAAGTTGCCGTATTAAATTGTTCAAACCATTAATTTTGGATGTTGATAAAAGTGTACAATAGGAGTTAAACAGTAATCCTGTAAATCTAACCTAATAATCCTCACTAATCATGGACCGTCCACCAGGCTGGTCTGAGTTCCATAATGATTCAAATAGGCAGGGTACATGTTCCAAAAAATGTACTTGTAATATGTTAGCCTAATATGATCCCCTACTGCTAGCAATCCTCAGGAAGAACCACAGGAAGGTGACAGAGGAAAGAAAGGTAAACTAACTACAGTTGAAGTCGGAAGTTTACATACACCTTAGCCAAATGCATTTAAACACAGTTTTTCACAGTTCCTGACATTTAATCCTAGTAAAAAGTCCCTGTCTTAGGTCAGTTAGAATCACCACTTTATTTTAAGATTGTGAAAGGTCAGAATAATAGTAGAGAGCATGATTTATTTCAGCTTTTAAATCTTTCATCACATTCCCAGTGAGTCAGAAGTTTACATACACTCAATTAGTATTTGGTAGCATTGTTTTTAAATTGTTTAACTTGGGTCAAATGTTTCTGGTAGGCTTCCACAAGCTTCCCACAATAAGTTGGGTGAATTTTGGCCCATTCCTCCTGACAGAGCTGGTGTAACTGGGTCAGGTTTATAGGCCTCCTTGCTCGCACATGCTTTTTCAGTTCTGCCCACACATTTTCTATGGGATTGAGGTCAGGGCTTGGTGATGGCCACTCCAATACCTTGACTGTCCTTAAGCCATTTTGCCACAACTTTGGAAGTATGCTTGGGGTCATTGTCCATTTGGAAGATCCATTTGTGACCAAGCTTTAACTTCCTGACTGATGTCTTGAGATGTTGCTTCAATATATCCACATAACCAGAGGACATTTCTCCAAAACGGACGATCTTTGTCCCCATATGCAGTTGCAAACCGTAGTCTGGCTTTTTTATGGTGGTTTTGGAGCAGTGGCTTCTTCCTTGCTGAGTGGCTTTTCAGTTTATGTCAATATAGGACTTGTTTTACTGTGGATATAGATACTTTTGTACCTGTTTCCTCTAGCATCTTCACAGGGTCCTTTGCTGTTGTTCTGGGACTGATTTGCACTTTTCGCACCAAAGTACGTTAATCTCTAGGAGACAGAACGCGTCTCCTTCCTGAGCGATATGACAGCTGCGTGGTCCCGTGGTGTTTATACTATTGTACTATTGTTTGTACAGATGAACGTGGTACCTTCAGGCATTTGGAAATTGCTCCCAAGGATGAACCAGACTTGTGGAGGTCTACAATTTTCTTCTGAAGTCTTGGCTGATTTCTTTTGATTTTTCCATGATGTCAAGCAAAGAGGCACTGAGTTTGAAGGTAGACCTTGAAATACATCCACAGGTACACCTCCAATTGATGTCAATAAGCCTAAGAGAAGCTTCTCAAGCCATGACATCATTTTCTGGAATTTTCCAAGCTGTTTAAAGGCACAGTCAATTTAGTGCTTGTAAACTTCTGAAAAATTACTTGTCATGCACAAAGTAGATGTCCTAACCAACTTGCCAAAACTATAGTCTGTTAACTAGAAATTTGTGGAGTGGTTTAAAAACGAGTTTTAATGATTACAACCTAAGTGTATGTAGGCTTCCGCCATCAAATGTATGTAATGGACTGATACAAAATGTAAGGAAACTAAAGTGACAGTTATACATGCATGTGTGGAAAAACTGACGGTGGCTACCGATAGTGGCTAATACTTAACACAGTACAAATGGTAAAATATACAGTAAAGAGTCCTGGCACATAAGTAAAACAGTCTGGAAATCATAAATCAACTCTGTAGGTTTGGCACTATACTGTCATTTGTGCATGGGCTACAGAAGCCTACAGCTTGGGATTCCAAATATCATCCGTGCAAGTTATAAGGCCAGCATTTCGTTAAGTCACTGTGGAAAAGGTAATATGTTGATATGCTTCAGTTTGCTGCCATGTGACTGGTTTTACATTTTTTCTCCAGTGATCATAAGGTAAAATAGATCTTCAACAATCGTCGTTTATATTTACAATCCACTTATCCAAACGGCTTACTCATTTACCTAGCTCTTATCGATAAATCTTATCAATATGTAAATTAACAGTGCATGGAGAATAGTGCTATTTCTATTGAGGAATATGAAGTAGATGTTGTTTCACTAGGAACTGACAGGTTGCTTGACCTTATTCATAATGTCGTTGCGCGTAAAGGTGGTAGAATTGATTATGGAATTAAGTCAAGGTCAGAATATGTGTCATGAGAAAACGGAATCACGTCCCATTCACGTATGCTTAACTCGGGTTGGAATTCCCATGATGCACATTCATGCTGGATTGGTACTGGCACCTCATGTAGATGCCTTTCATACCAACATCACAGCACGGACTCTCCGGGTATTTTCAGCATCACTCATCTAGCCTCTGGCAGGTGACAGTGTGAATTAGCCACATCATGGACTGTAGCTAACGGTGACCGTATCACGTACTCTCAGTCCGTGCAGCATCTGTAAAGCGTAGTTTGTCGCAATTAAATCACTAACATATTCTGAATTGGATAGTCAAATAGTAGATGTACATACATGTTTCCTCTTCCAACTGCAGCAGGTTATTTTAGCTATTCATGATGTAGCACAGGATAAACAAACTAGTACGTCACATCGCTTTCCATACAAAATGGCTGCAGTCTTCCCTTTAACAAACTGTTGACATTGATCATCCGTCCAAGTTTCTCTGATAGCTTTTCCTCGTCCCATCACTCTGCATCGTCACGCGTCTGAGAGAGAGGGGGGGGGAGAAGACGGGAGAGAGGGACAGATTGGCTGATGAATCAAAAACGGACTCTAGTCGTCATTTACCGCCGCTTCTTCTGAACGCAAAGATCAGTCGGAAATCTAGAAGTCAGAAGGGAATGTCTCTGTTTGTGACAATGCTCCATAGTCAAAACCTTTCCAAGAGTTTTGAGTCAATCAGAAAGGACCTTCTGTAAAACACTGCCAAATATTGCATCACAACTAAGAAGCTACGAAAGCAGCAAAGATATTTATTGTAGTCTTGAATGAAGCCATACTGTAGCCTATGTACTGAAGCCAACTCTAGTCTTCTATTGTATAGTGCATGGTGATGACACATCATATTTGCCTTCAAACTAGAATCTCCACTTGAAATTAGCTCAGTAAGCCTCTATCCTTTTTAGGCTGTGTGAGAGAGGGAAGATGTTTGTGAAGAGTGCTGCAACAGCGAGATGTATGAGTTTGTCAGTGATCATGGTAGCTGTATTCGGTCATAGAGCTGCTAGGGGAGCAATTTAAACTCCCGAGCCCCCTGCCGCTGTCCAGCTGTCCAGTTTAATTACAATGGACAGGACCATAGAGAGACTGGCTGGAGAGGAGTAATGATGAATGGACACAGACACACACTGCATATGTCCAGACCCAGACTCACTATTAAACCCAGAGAGGTGAGAGACCGCAGATTGGTATGAAAGACAACAGCTTGTATTTTCAGTCAGTTCCCACTGGGCACAGATATCAGTTCCAGATCTAGTTTTGATTTACATTTGGTTGAGGAGTCAACTAACGTGAATTCCATGTGAAATCAACATGTCACCATGTCATTGTATTTAGGTTGAACGTTTTTTTTTAAGTTAAAAAAATAGAAATGCCCATACGTTAATGACTTTTTGCAAATCCAATCAGTTTTCCACATTGATTCAATGTCACATTTATTTTGGGGGTTGAAATAACGTGGAAACAACGTTGGTTCACCTGTTATTTTCCTAGTGGGGTTGTACTGTTACGGGAGGAACAAAATGAATGCCTTTTGGCCCAGCAAACCACAAGAAGAATGATATACCCAAACACATCTCCCACTGGGCACAGACATCAATTCAACATCTATTCCACATTGGTTCCACGTAACTTAATTGAAATTATGTGGAAACACTGTTGATTCAACCAGTGTGTTATGCCTGATTCACATAAGTCCGATCCGAACTGTTCTGGCTGGGCTGGCTCTGATATTTTCTCTTCACATTGTCCTTGTCCTGGTGGATGTGTAACCAGGCCAACACAGTACAGCTCGGCACAGTTCAGCTTGGGTTGGCTTAGTAGTGTTAAACAGTATTACTCTGTTATAGGAATACTAAATGGCTAATTTTAATGGAGCCTTCACAAAAGAATTGTGCCCAGTTTTCAAGGTCTAATGCAAATGACTAATGTTTAGGTTTAGTGTTGGTACAGTGTGTACTGTGTGTTCTCAGTGGAAGAAGAAGTTGTTCCTCCGAGCGTTTTTGTCAGAGCTTTTTGTCAAAGCTGTGTCTTAATGTCGGATTAGAAAAAGGACCGCCACTCAGGGCAGGTTCAGTGCCAAAATGTCTGATATCTCCCAAAAGGGTTTTAGGCTTCCAGCTTTCAATGAGGTGCAGAGGAGTTTTGGCTTCAAGTGAAGAGTAAGAGATAGGGATGGGGGGAAGAGAGAGGGATGGGGGGAGAGAAAGAGAGTGGAACAGAAAAAATATCTAGAGAGAGAAAAAGAAAAGAGATTGAGTGCAGATTATATAAACTCCCCTAGGGACACTACTGCATAATGGGGACATTTAAACCCCTGTTTCATCTATAGTTCACTGGGTTATTGGGTGACCGTTTCTATAATAATAATTATATACTGACTGTATACAGTCTACAAATCTACACACCAAGAGCAAGAAAGGAGACGGCTATTCATTTTTTCTTCCATTTTTTTCTCAATGACTATCTGGTTTTAAACTGTCAATCAAAGTCACTACACTAAGAGGAAGAGGATGCCAAGATACACATTCTTAACTTTCCTCTTCCATTCTTTTCTCTGTGTCTATCTGGGCCCGTATTCATAAACCGTCTCAGTGGGAGTGCTGATCTGGGATCAGTGTTTGCCTTTTAGATCATAAAGAATAAGATTATATGGACAGGAGAGGACCTGATGCTAGATCGTTACTCTTCTAGAGACGTTTTATGAATGCAGACCCTGTTTTTTTAATCAGTCAGTCACAGACACTATAAAAGGATGCCAAGCAACACAGTCTGAAAGCTCGGGAGACTGTTAGGAATGTTATTTTAGTGTTTTGTTTTGTCGTCCCCGCTAGTTCTCGTGGCGGGGACAATGCCTTATGTCTACATTGTGTTCAAACCAACGTCAGTTGATCTAGGCCTAACTATCCCAATCCAATAAAACATTGCCCACTGGGCACACCACGTCATTTCGACGTGTATACTTCGGTAGTATTTGGTTGAGACGTTGATCAATGAGATTACAACCGATATTCATCCACTCAAAAAGACAGCCAAAAGTTAGTTGAATTTCCATTGTGTTATCACCATGTTTTCAACCATCTAAAAAGCACAAACAAATTCCAGTGGACTTTTTTTCCTTGATTTTTGGTTTCGTTGTCACCCAAATGTCTGTTACTGCGCTTTCAACCATTTAAAAACACAGCAAAGTTAAAAATGTGAATACAACGTCAGGTATTTTGTCCATTTATCACTGTGATAACAGAAAAAAATGACCTGGATGGTAGTTGAGATTGCAGTTAAAGTACATGGCACAGCTTATTACAGCAATTGTGGCTATGGAACCCTGACCTGTTCACCGGACGTGCTACCTGTCCCAGACCTACTGTTTTCAACTCTCTAGAGACAGCAGGAGTGGTAGAGATACTCTTAATGATCGGCTATGAAAAGCCAACTGACATTTACTCCTGAGGTGCTGACTTGCTGCACCCTCAACAACTACTGTGATTATTATTATTTGAACATGCTGGTCATTTATGAACATTTGAACATCTTGGCCATGTTCTGTTATAATCTCCACCCGGCACAGCCAGAAGAGGACTGGCCACCCCTCATAGCCTGGTTCCTCTCTAGGTTTCTTCCTAGGTTTTGGCCTTTCTAGGGAGTTTTTCCTAGCCACCGTGCTTCTACACCTGCATTGCTTGCTGTTTGGGGTTTTAGGCTGAGTTTCTGTACAGCACTTTGAGGTATCAGCTGATGTAAGAAGGGCTATATAAATACATTTGATTTGATAAGCTACCTCCAACCATAAGCTAACTTCAACGTCTTTTAGAGAATTTGGCAGTACGTTCAACCGGCCTCACAACCGCAGACCACATGTAACCACACCAGCCCAGGACCTCCACATCCGACTCCTTTACCTGCGGGATCGTCTGGGACCAGCCACCCGGACAGCTGATAATTGATGTTGGATTCACATCTCCATCTCAACCAAAAATCTAAGTTAAAGAATAGGAGTAAATTAAATCAAATGCACTTTAGATGAAGTTTGATTTAATTATATTCATTAACTTCGATTTTTGGTTAAAATGGAGACGTGAATCCAACCAATCAATGATTAATTTGTAGACAAAGTGGAATTAATGCCGGACTAAGTCAGTGGCACAGATGGAACTATCCAAGCTGAATATTCATCTCCTTTAAATGTTGCTATTTGGTTGTGTTGACAGCCAAACACAATTCAACATCCCTAAATATCATTACATTTGAAATCCACCAGAGCTTGTAACCTTAGGCCCACTATCTATTTTTAGCTGAATTCCTTGTAGAATTGAAACAATAGCAGTGGATGCTATACTGTATAGGCCTAAATAGTATCGTTGATGATATGTAAGTGATAAAGTATGGTCACATTTCATTTGCTCTGTTTAACCTACCCTTGAGAATGACTTCGATAGCAACAGTGGATATATTTAATTTTTAAGTGGAGATCGCTCAACAATCATTCTGACGATAGCACATTGGTTATAGTCAGTGACAAATATCATAGCTAAGCAGGGCTGGGATTGGTTAAAACCCTGGATGGAGATCAAATGGTAGCTAGCTGTACATGGATCAATCTTCCAGTCGGAGGTCTTGCAAAGCCTATAGTCTTGACGACCTGACGTTGTTTTAAAGGTTTATCTCTATTGAAATCTGGTTACCATGATCCTGTGTTTGAAATTTCCCCCTAAAAAAATAATTAAAATGTTGATGAATTCTTTCACAATCCAATGTATTTTCCACGTACATTCCACATCACAATACGTTGCAAAATGATGTTAAAACAACATTGATTCAACCAGTGGATCGGGGCCAGCTTCCCAGACACAGATTTTGGCTAGTCCTGGACTGAAAAATATGCTCAATGGGAAATCTTAATTGAAATAACTATTTAGTCCTACATTTAGGCTTATTCTGTGTCAAGGAAACTGGCAACTACTTGGTTTACCAGACCAATATACCTTGTGTTTTTCAGAGGTGTAGTAATGATAATGGTTTGGAGAGGTGTACCTGCTTAATGATGATAATGATATGGTCATCAAGAAGCACTTTATCCAAAAGCGATTTTAAAGTTTATAAATTCAAGCAATTTCACCATCTGGACCTGACAGTAGTGATTAAGACTTTATTTTCATTTTAGTTTCTGAATTCACACTAATGAGAGAAGCAGCTGATAAAAGAATGTTTTTCCCCCTTCTATTAGCTTAAACGTACGTGAACTCTCTCAAATATCCCCTCCTAAAAGTTGATGACATCTTCAAAAGACTACATAAAATGAAATATGTATATCAAGGAGTTGTCTACAAAAATGATCAACTATTAAGTGCGGTACTATTGACTTAAATTCATCTTTGAGAAGGCCAAGCGCTGCTTGGTTCTTTAATCCAAATGTCACAGCAGAAAGATAAGCAGAGTCCCAATGAGCCAGGGTACGCACATTAGCAGGATAGCATCCTGAGTGTTCCAAGCGAGAGACACACACACACACACACAAACACATGGACACACACACCGCACATTAGCAGGATAGCATCCTGAGTCTGCCAAAAGATTACCAGCAGTCCTCCTGGGCCAAGCTTTTGAACCCTCTCATTTCCTGATGTCGGCTTAGAGCGAGCACGTGTGTTTTCCATCTTACTTTGCACCTAATTTACCAGCTTCCTTCTCGTGTGTCTCCATCCTGCAGTAATAAAGCAACTCATGTACTTGCTTCTAAGCCCATGGCAATATTCAATCGGCATGAAGTTTTCTGGCCGGGTCAGTTGTCAAGCTATCCTGAGGGACGATCTCTTTAAGGACATTTGAAAGTGACCCTTAACTGTAACCCTCTGAAGGTCACTCCGGGGTTAGGACGTGGTGACACACTGTGGACTGACTGACAGAAAAGGCCGTGAGACTGACAGGTTTTTGAAAAGTCTTCTACAGTTGGCCTTCAGTCAGGCATATGTCAGGATTCTACATGGGGGAACACTTTGAATTGAACAGGATTTCACCCAACACCTCCAGACTGACCAACAGATAAACGGTGATGGTGTAGTGTACTACAGTGTTGCCACCGTGGGAATGTGTGTGGCGTCCCCAGGTCTCCTCCCCTGAGGCGTGTTTTGAGAAAGTCCGAAAAAATTGCAGCTGACGCTCTTTTCATCTTCTAAATGAAAGCAGAAATGAGTGACACAACAAAGGTTTGGGAAACAAGCCATTCCAATTCAGAGCTCCAAAACTCAAAGACTAGCTCTCTTCCTCTTTTAACAGCTCCTCTGTGGGAATTGACCAGGAAGGAACAAATATAACAACAAACGCCCACCCTGCCTAACAACAAGACGACAGCCAGGCGGGCGAGGAGGAAGTTGACGAAGGGCGACTCGGCCAATAATTGGCGACTGTCACGATGCGATAAGTGGGAGATTGTGGCGCGTGTGTGTTTATTCTCGCTGTAAATGGCATTGTGAAAAGCTTCTCTCATCGCAAACTTCGCTGTGAATAAACTGTATCACGAGAACCCTCAAGATTCCATCCCCATTGAATAACATTGGAAAAGAAGTCAGCGAGCATTGCTCCCTCCCAAAGAAAATAGAAACGCTATTTAGCTTGATGTTGTACTGGAACCCACTGTGTATGCATAGGCTATTACTCATTTGGGAGATGGACCAAACATAATGTGAAGAATTGGGCTTTATTTCCCCCTTTACTGTTGCCTGGTGTAACTATTAACTGGGCCCTGTGTGCGTCCCAAATGGTACCCTATTCCCTATATAGTGCACTACTTTTGACCAGAGCCTTATGGACACTGGTCAAAAGTAGTGCACTATAAAGTGATTGAGGTGGCATTTGGGACGCAGAGTCTGTCTGTACATCTATGCTTGATTCCTTGGTTGTCGGGTGTCATCACCCCTCTCTGTCTTATACACTGTGGACAGACTGACAGACAAGATGCGTGAGACTGACAGGTTTTTATAAGTATTGTACAGTAGGCCCCATTGGAGGCTGCTGAGGGGAGGACGGCTCATAATAATGGCTGGAATGGCGTGTAATGGAATGGTATCAAACAAATTAAAAGCATGTGTTTGATACCATTCCATTCACTCCATTCAGGGCTTTATTATGAGCTGTCCTCCCCTCAGCAGCCTCCACTGGTAGGCCTTTAGTCAGCCACATGTCAGGATTCAACATCGGGCAACAAAATGTATTTTAACAGGATTTCACCCAACACCTCCAGACTGTATAGCCACAGTGGGAATTCCTGTGCTGTTTCCCCCTGAGGGGTGTTTAGAAAATGCCAGATAAAATGCAGTTGACTCTCTTTTCATCTTCTAAATGAAAACAGAAATGTGTGAGATAACAAAGACTTGGACACAAGCCATTCCACTTCAGAGCTATAGCTTTCCCCTTGTCGGAACAGATCCTCCAAATGAATTGAAGGAACAAATACAACAAAACGCACACCCTGCCTAACAGCAAGACAGCCAGGCGGGCCAGGAGGACGTTAATGAAGTGCCGCTCGGCGGCTAGCACAATAATTGGCGACGAGCGCGATGCAATAAGTGGGAGATTCTGCCGCTGTAAATTACCTTTGTGCGTGCGTGCGTAGATGCGCGCGGCGTGCATGGGTGCGTGCATTCTCGGTGTGAATGGCACCGGGGGAAACTTATTTCACCACTATGAACTACGTTGTGCATAAACTCTATCACGAGAACCCTCAAGATTCCATCCCCATTGAATAACATTGGAAAAGAAGTCAGCGAGCATTGCTCCCTCCCAAAGAAAATAGAAACGCTATTTAGCTTGACGTTGTACTGGAACCCACTGTGTATGCATAGGCTATTACTCATTTGGGAGATGGACCAAACATAATGTGAAGAATTGGGCTTTATTTCCCCCTTTACTGTTGCCTGGTGTAACTATTAACTGTGCCCTGTGTGCGTCCCAAATGGTAACCTATTCCCTATATAGTGCACTACTTTTGACCTTTTGAAGGAGTTTGAGTTTCTGTAGTGCAGGGGAGGTTAAGGGAGGACATAATAAATCACACACACACACACACACACACACAGAGAGAGAGAGTCGTCAGAAAGAGTCAGGAGTGTGTGAGTGTTTGTGTGCACTCTTTAGCAGATGTGTGTGTGTGTGTATGTATGAGAGTGTATTTAGGAGTTACTAATTTAGCCCATGGCCAGCTCAGTCTTTCATTAGCGAAACGACACACACACACACACACACACATCACTGTTTATGACCAGCTCCCACAGCAATTAGAGAAGCTTCCCGGACAACCCAGAACGGTGTGTGTGTGTGTGTGCGTTTAGCAGAGCAGGAAATCCAAAAGCCCAGACCTTGGGGCTCTGCTGGCCCACTGTGACACATCCTGATTCCTACAACCTGTTAACACAGAAGGGATACATAGATAGCTCTTCTCTCTCTCTCCGTCTCTCTGTTTCTTTTTACTGATTTCCCTTCCTCTCGCTTTCTTTCGCTCTCTCTTTTTCCGTAACTCTATCTAATTTCCTTTCCTATTAGCTGAAACAACACTCTCTTCCCCTCTACTCGATTACCAATAATGAATGACATGTTGATGCAGCGAGAAGGAAATTAACACTTGTTAAATTGAACACGGACTATTCTTCCTGTGTGTGTGTGCGTGCATTGTGCGTGGAAGAGGTCCTTGAACCTCTCCACAACATTGTTTTCTTGAGATAAGATGTTATCCCGGGAATATTGATGAGGAAACAATATTATTCCCATTTGGGAGCGTTGAGACCCAATTTTTACACAGGCACCGTGACAGGACAGCTCTGTGAATAGTCAATTACACATCTGCTCAGGTAGAGAGAGCAAAGTGTTTGATAGATTTAGCCTGTGAGATATCATTAGGACACCACAGAAGGACGGATCTCATCATGTCTCTCATTCATCTCTATTCATTTCCTGAGTATTAGATGGAGTCGGCTGTCTACTACCGGTGGGAATAGGTTTGTAACGCAGGGGGGGGGGGGGGGTATTCTACAACAGCGACGTTGACGTCCCACTGACACAAACCACGCATACATCTGTTCTCTGACCATGAACACAAACTAAGATGTCTTCCAACGTGCTTCAGCACTCTGTGTTGCTCCCCAAGATGCCAGATTGACATCTACAGAACCGTGAAGGACCTTCATGTCTCTCTGTCTGATTGCCGTGCATTCAAATACCACTTCCACAACCACCCAGGATTTGTCAGCTAGCTAGGCGACTGGCATGACCCTCCCTGTCAGAGAGAAGCAGTAGCAGGTTGACTTCAACCAATCACATGCGTTTTCCTTCAGGGCAGAGCTGCTTCCAGAACATGATTCATCCCAAAAAATGTCAACCTGCGAAGCAGTAGAGTTATTTCCGCAGCGGTTATTAATCTAACACACTGACTTAATGGGAAGAGATAAGTGTGTAATGATTATTATTTGGCCACACTCTCCTGTCCTGTCTTTCAGCAGAGGAGACCGCTATGGAATGTGTCACAAATTGCCCGTCCGTCCTAGTCGGAGTGTAGAGAGACGCTACTGGAGCGAGTTGTTGTTTTGGAGGGCGGTGGATGGGTCTTTGCATTTGTGCATATGTGTCTGCTACAGATTCCCTGGATCATATTTTCCTCTCCTTTCCCTACACTCTTTGAAAAAAAATTGCTGTCTAGAACCTAAGGGTTCTTTGGCTGTCCCCGTATGATAACACTTTTTGGTTCCAGGTAGGACCCTATTGAGTTCCATGTAAAACCCTTTCCCCAGAGGGTGAATAGATGGGTAAATAGATAATAGCTGGGTTAATAGATGGTTGAATAGATGAATATATGGGTAAATAGATAATAGCTGGGTAAATAGATCATAGCTGGGTAAATAGATAATAAATGGGTAAATAGATAATAGCTAGGTAAATAGATAATAAATGGGTAAATAGATAATAAATGGGTAAAGAGATAATAGCTGGGTAAATAGATAATAGATGGGTAAATAGATAATAGATGGGTATATAGATAATAGATGGGTAAATAGATAATAAATGGGTAAATAGATAATAAATGGGTATATAGATAATAGATGGGTAAATAGATAATAGATGGGTAAATAGATAATAGATGGGTAAATAGATCATAGCTGGGTAAATAGATAATAAATGGGTAAATAGATCATAGCTGGGTAAATAGATAATAGATGGGTAAATAGATAATAGATGGGTAAATAGATAATAGATGGGTAAATAGATAATAGATGGGTAAATAGATAATAGATGGGTAAATAGATAATAGATGGGTGAATAGATGGGTAAACAGATAATAGTTGGGTAAATAGATAATAGATGGGTAAATAGATAATAGATGGGTAAATAGATAATAGATGGGTAAATAGATAATAGATGGGTAAATAGATAATAGATGGGTAAATAGATAATAAATGGGTAAATAGATAATAGATGGGTAAATAGATAATAGATGGGTAAATAGATAATAGCTGGGTTAATAGATGGTTGAATAGATGAATATATGGGTAAATAGATAATAGCTGGGTAAATAGATCATAGCTGGGTAAATAGATAATAAATGGGTAAATAGATAATAGCTGGGTAAATAGATAATAAATGGGTAAAGAGATAATAGCTGGGTAAATAGATAATAGATGGGTAAATAGATAATAGATGGGTATATAGATAATAGATGGGTAAATAGATAATAAATGGGTAAATAGATAATAAATGGGTATATAGATAATAGATGGGTAAATAGATAATAGATGGGTAAATAGATAATAGCTGGGTAAATAGATCATAGCTGGGTAAATAGATAATAAATGGGTAAATAGATCATAGCTGGGTAAATAGATAATAGATGGGTAAATAGATAATAGATGGGTAAATAGATAATAGATGGGTAAATAGATAATAGATGGGTAAATAGATAATAGATGGGTGAATAGATGGGTAAACAGATAATAGTTGGGTAAATAGATAATAGATGGGTAAATAGATAATAGATGGGTAAATAGATAATAGATGGGTAAATAGATAATAGATGGGTAAATAGATAATAGATGGGTAAATAGATAATAGATGGGTGAATAGATGGGTAAACAGATAATAGTTGGGTAAATAGATAATAGATGGGTAAACAGATAATAGTTGGGTAAATAGATAATAGATGGGTAAATAGATAATAGATGGGTGAATAGATGGGTAAACAGATAATAGTTGGGTAAATAGATAATAGATGGGTGAATAGATAATAGATGGGTAAATAGATAATAGATGGGTAAATAGATAATAGATGGGTAAATAGATAATAGATGGGTGAATAGATAATAGATGGGTAAATAGATAATAGATGGGTAAATAGATAATAAATGGGTAAATAGATAATAGATGGGTAAATAGATAATAGATGGGTAAATAGATAATAGATGGGTAAATAGATAATAGATGGGTAAATAGATAATAGATGGGTGAATAGATGGGTAAACAGATAATAGTTGGGTAAATAGATAATAGATGGGTGAATAGATAATAGATGGGTAAACAGATAATAGTTGGGTAAATAGATGAATAGATACATAAATAGATGGGTACATAGATAAGGAGAGTGTGAATGTTTGGCAGATGAAAAAGGTTTACATTGCAGTTTGAGATTAGATGAGGTTTTACCTGTTTGAAATGGAATTAAGATAAGAAGACCGTGGGAAAAAGTCAATGACTAAACATAAGTTGAAACTCATCTCTTTGTTCTATATTCAAATCGGCTAAACAGAATACATGTGATGGGTAAATATAGTCAGTTTTAGTACAGCTTAATAATGAAAACTATCTTTGAAATTAAACGTAAAACTACTAAAACATATTTGACACATTCAGCTGAAGATGTATTTTGTTTCTAGCCATGTTCAGTACACTTCATCTGCCGTAGTGTACACTGTAAATCAATTTCAAGGTGCGCAAATCGTCTCACAAACTATCCGCGTTTGTGCTCTCGTGTGTTGACATACAGTGGAGTGAATATTAAAAAAGACGGCTGTTAATAAAAAATAAAAAAAATGAATCTTCGTCTTCTGTCGATCTCCACCCGATCCCTTATTTCCGCTGTTCGTAATCAAAGATAGGATTTCCAGCTGTGAACTATTTTGCTCGTTTCCCAATAGGGAAAAGCAGATGGGGTATGGGGCATCGGGTTCAGTAATATGATATTTCCCAGAAATCCACTTCACATCCCGTAACGGGCCCAGCTGTAATTTTTTTCGTGATGTATCACGTCTGCTTCGGTGGTGATCTGTAGTCAGCGAATGCAATCAAAGGCCTGTTAAGGTACCTTTTGTTGATTGCGTGTGCGTGCTTGCTTGCATGTTTTTCCATCAACGGCTTCTGTTACACATCTATCAGTCTCTAAGCATGTGTGTATAGCTCATTTATACCAGAGCATCTATGACAAGCATGACGCTCATTTTACACTGCATTTCCTGTTTCTGTCCCTATCGCCACGGTGACAACTTCACACATTGTTGACAAGCCCCTGCATGATGTCATATCTTTCCTTTCACATCGGATTCCATCGTCGCAGACTGGCATGCACACAGATTGTAAAATAATGTCTCTGTAATGCCTTTCTGTTATAGACTTCTACATGAACAACAAACCGTTGCGACAACAACAATATTGTTGTCAGTGAACCATCAATGGCCACGTTATAGTAGTTTTAAAATAATTAAAACAATAATTATTTTTTTTTTTTTTGGGGGGGTGGGTCACTATTCTTTACTACAACTCAATATATGACCTTTGACCAGTCATAGCTCTCATCGTATCGGATCATACATATATCAGGAATGTCTCAAGGGGCATAATCCAGTCATTTACCTACACTACTTCCCTGTGGACCTCAGTGACACTCTGGGCAACCAAGCTAAATTGGTCTTGTGAAGGGACAATACTGTAGTTGAATGGAGGTGGCATCATGGGTGTAGTGAGTGATGTGAAACGTTCTTAACGTGGCAGATAGAAGTAGACTGAATAGAGTGGCAAGGACTGACAGACAATCGCATCTGTATCTGAAAGTTCTGTAACCTTAAAATCCTCCACGTCACGCCTGGTAGAATGGATAAAGCCAGCAGTGTGCACACTGGGCTACACTGAAGCCCAGCTAGATAAACACCATTTAGATCAGTGGTCGCCAACCTTTTCAAGCCTAAGATCATTTGATCCCAAGTTCAAATGTAAACCAAGATCTACCACTTGCAAAAAATGACGAAAAAAAACGAGGCCACGATGTAGTTCCACTTTGACATTCTTTATTTTTGTTACCTGTGATTCACAAGCAAAGGGTTAATTTAATTATACAAATAGTATAATCAGTGCAACTATCATTCAACATTTTATAAGTCATATTACATTTTTCAATATTTCCACAGGCCTATTACTCATTCACCTTTCATATTTAACCTCAATAATCAGTCAATTACAGTCCTAAGCCAATCATGTACAGTACTGTTTCACGTTCCCTTTTTAAACATCATATTTCAAGACACTTCAAAATGACAATACTCAAGTAAGTGCAACTAGCATTCAAAATATTATGACAACAGTCACATCATTCAATTGTTCCAAAATATGTTCACACAAATCACAGCCCTATTCATTACCTCAAATCAGTCAATTACAGGCCTAAGCCAATCATGTACAGTACTGTTTCACTTTCCCTTCTTGAACAACATACAACACAGATCATATCCTATTGTAAACAATTTAGCCTACAACACATTTCAAACTGGCAATACTCACTCACTCTGGCTGTGGATGAGATCCCCTCCCACACTCACACATTCAATGTGATGGCTGTGATTTCACACTATCAGCAAGTGCTCTGTAGTCTGGCTCAAAGTATCAGCCTTTCTGCGTCAAACTGTCTTGTGAGATGTCTATTAGTTAGACAAGACCTGTTCTTTGACCTGATTATTTTCATCTGTGAACGGGCCATCTCACAGAGATATGTCGATCCAAAGTAGGACTTTGCCATAAGTGCGCTGGATGAAATGAGGGGGAACTTTTCAGTGTTTATTTACAAGACCCCAAAATCACTGTCTCTTGATCTTGCTTTCAACTCGATGTCATTTTGCAATTCAATTATCTCCACGTCAACTCCGATTGGTAAAGCAAATACTTGCTGGAATTTGGCAGCCACCTCCTGAATCCCAATGGGGATGAAAGGGTTTGAGATAAATGCAACAACCTCCCCTGTCATTTAACTCCTGAAAACGCCTGCTTCAATTCAGATGGCAGTTTCTCCAGGTGGGCACAGAATTCTTGCGGGAGAAAAACACCTTTTGTTTACGATGTCAAAGTGATATCCTTGAGCACTTGTTGATTCACGTCCTCCTACAACAACTCTACCCTTCTTGTCACAGTGGCTTGGCCAATTGGAACACTTCCGATCGCATTTTTAATGTCCTTTCAAATTCTCGGGGTGCAACGGCCATTGCCTCCAGGTACAGCTCTCCATCAGTGAACGGGTTCTTATGTTTAGCCAAGAGATGGCTGACACGGAACGATGCCTCTGTTGCACCCTCCTTACTTTTAGCTGCTGGTTTGGTAAAAAGTGACAGCTGTGCTTTCAATATAGACTTGAGCTCATCAACTTTCTTTGAAAGAAGCGTGCTCTTTAGCAGGTAGGTTTCTTTGGGATGGATGGTGGTGGTGCCCTCCACGTCGTTACCCCTTTTAGCGAGCACTACAGCCTGGTTGCAAATCCTGTTGTCCTTAACTACCGTTGGGTATCCGCCATCGTTTCGTTAGTTTGATGCTTCCAAGATCGACGGGTTGGTTACACCTGATTTAAATGGAGATGGGGTTGTGGATCCAGAGTAACATGGAGTACGAGATGAATGGTATTACATGTCTATAGATAGGGTGGCCAATGTGCCCCTGTAAATCCTCTATATCAGTCGCTATCTAGGCCCAATCTGACACAATCACCGGAGTGAACCCCAAAATGGATGCCATGTAAAGACACATTGTTCCGCTTCATCTGATTTAGCCATTATATTGACTGATCATTACAAGTCTATGGATTCAACAAGAGAATATGACAGTACTGTGATATTGCTTGGTCTGATTAACAGAAAAGTTACTATAATTCAAATTGAACCTAACCTCTGATTATGTACCCATCTGTTTATGTGGAGGGGAAAAGACAGTGGTACAACCATATTAAAATGAGCCTTTATTCATCTTGAGTCATTTTATTTCCACTCAACTTCTCCTCTCCTGTATAAGTGACTTCTAAGATGATGAACTTCTGCAAAGTGGGAGAAATCTTCAGGTGCATATAGGTAGAGAAGAGCGACTTTGCAGTGGCTCGCTACACACACACCCCGTCATTTCACCTACATAACAGCAGGTCTGTCATCTAAGACCTTGGTCACAGCGCTACAAAGACGTTAATGAGACGTCGTCACTTGGTCACTAAAGACGGGGGAAAGAGACATGATCATTATTCAACACAGGTGCAGTTGTTGTGTTCGCTACTGGAGAGGAAAAAGAAAGAAGGGAAAAAGAGAGGGGTGGATAGAGAGAAAAGACAAAGGAAGAGATGCTGACAGGTGAGGCAAAGCGAAAGACGGACGGACCCACACCAAAAAATTTAACAAATATAACGTGAAATATACACAGTGTAGAAAACATTAGGAACACCTTCCTAATATTCAGTTGCACCCCCTTTTGCCCTCAGAACAGCCTCAATTTGTCAGGGCATGGACTCTACAAGGTGTCGAAGGTGTTCCACAGGGATGCTGGCCCATGCTGACACCAATACTTCCCACAGTTGTGTCAAGTTGGCTGGATGTTCTTTGGCTGGTGGACCATTCTTGATACACACGGGAAACTGTTGAGCGTGGAAAAACCCAGCAGCGTTGCAGTTCTTGACACACAAACCAGTGCGCCTGGTACCTACTACCATACCCCCTTCAAAAGGCACATAAATCTTTTGTCCTGCCCATTCACCCTCTGAATGACACACATACAGTGGGGCAAAAAATTATTTAGTCAGCCACCAATTGTGAAAGTTCTCCCGCTTAAAAAGATGAAAGGCCTGTAATTTTCATCATAGGTACACTTCAACTATGACAGACAAAATGAGAAGAAACAAAATCCAGAACATCACATTGTAGGATTTTTAATGAATTTATTTGCAAATTATGGTGGAAAATAAGTATTTGGTCAATAACAAAAGTTTCTCAATACTTTGTTATATACCCTTTGTTGGCGATGACAGAGGTTAAACGTTTTCTGTAAGTCTTCACAAGGTTTTCACACACTGTTGCTGGTATTTTGGCCCATTCCTCCATGCAGATCTCCTCTAGAGCAGTGATGTTTTGGGGCTGTTGCTGGGCAACACGGACTTTCAACTCCCTCCAAAATATTTTCTATGGGGTTGAGATCTGGAGACTGGCTAGGCCACTCCAGGACCTTGAAATGCTTCTTACGAAGCCACTCCTTCGTTGCCCAGGCGGTGTGTTTGGGATCATTGCCATGCTGAAAGACCCAGCCACGTTTCATCTTCAATGCCCTTGCTGATGGAAGGAGGTTTTCACTCAAAATCTCACGATACATGGCCCCATTTATTCTTTCCTTTACACGGATCAGTCGTCCTGGTCCCTTTGCAGAAAAACAGCCCCAAAGCATGATGTTTCCACCCCCATGCTTCACAGTAGGTATGGTGTTCTTTGGATGCAACTCAGCATTCTTTGTCCTCCAAACACGACAGGTTGAGTTTTTACCAAAAAGTTATATTTTGGTTTCATCTGACCATATGACATTCTCCCAATATTCTTCTGGATCATCCAAATGCTCTCTAGCAAACTTCAGACGGGCCTGGACATGTACTGGCTTAAGCAGGGGGACACGTCTGGCACTGCAGGATTTGAGTCCCTGGCGGCGTAGTGTGTTACTTATGGTAGGCTTTGTTACTTTGGTCCCAGCTCTCTGCAGGTCATTCACTAGGTTCCCCCGTGTGGTTCTGGGATTTTTGCTCACCGTTCTTGTGATCATTTTGACCCCATGGGGTGAGATCTTGCGTGGAGCCCAGATCGAGGGAGATTATCAGTGGTCTTGTATGTCTTCCATTTCCTAATATTTGCTCCCACAGTTGATTTCTTCAAACCAAGCTGCTTACCTATTGCAGATTCAGTATTCCCAGCCTGGTGCAGGTCTACAATTTTGTTTCTGGTGTCCTTTGACAGCTCTTTGGTCTTGGCCATAGTGGAGTTTGGAGTGTGACTGTTTGAGGTTGTGGACAGGTGTCTTTTATACTGATAACAAGTTCAAACAGGTGCCATTAATACAGGTAACGAGTGGAGGACAGAGGAGCATCTTAAAGAAGAAGTTACAGGTCTGTGAGAGCCAGAAATCTTGCTTGTTTGTAGGTGACCAAATACTTATTTTCCACCATAATTTGCAAATTAATTCATTAAAAATCCTACAATGTGATATTCTGGATTTTTTCTCTCTCATTTTGTCTGTCATAGTTTAAGTGTACCTATGATGAAAATTACAGGCCTCTCTCATCTTTAAGTGGGAGAACTTGCACAATTGGTGGCTGACTAAATACTTTTTTGCCCCACTGTACATAATCCATGTCTCAAGGCTTAAAAATCCTTCTTTAACATGTCTCCTCTCCTGCATCTACACTTATTTTGAAGTGGGGTTAACAGGTGACATCAATAACGCATCATAGCTTTCACCTGGATTCAACTGGTCAGTCGGTCATGGAAAGAGGGTTTATACGCACGGATATCTGGGTTTATACGCACGGATATCGACTTTGCCGCTTGAGCATGCTTTTGCGGCACAGTCGATAGCGCGCTGGACACCGGGCTAGAAGGTTGAGGGTTCAAGACTTGCTCCCTGCTGTTTCATTACAGTACACAATAATAAAAATCATGGGACCACGCAGCCGTCACACCGCTCAGGAAGGAGACACTTTGTCTCCTAGAGATGAACGTACTTTGGTGCGAAAAGTACAAATCAATCCCAAAACAACAGCAAAGGACCCTGTGAAGATGCTGAAGGAAACAGGTACAAAATTATCTATATCCACAGTAAAACAAGTTCTATATCGACATAACCTGAAAGGCCGCAAGGAAGAAGCCACTGCTCCAAAACCTCCATAAAAAAGCCGGACTACAGTTTGCAACTACACATGGGGACGAAGATCTTACTTTTTGGAGAAATGTCCTCTGGTCGGATGAAACAAATAGAACTGTTTGGCCATAATGACCATCATTATGTCTGAATGAATAAGGGGGAGGCTTGCAAGTCGAAGAACACCATCCCAACCGTGAAGCACGGGGGTGGCAGCATCATGTTGTGGGGGTGCTTTGCTGCAGAAGGGACTGGTGCACTTCACAAAATAGATGGCTTCATGAGTCAGGAAAATTATGTGGATATATTGAAGTAACATCTCAAGATATCAGTCAGGAAGTTAAAGCTTGGTCGCAAATGGGTCTTCCAAATGGACAATGACCCCAAGCATACTTCCAAAGTTGTGGCAAAATGGCTTAAGGACAACAAAGTCAAGGTATTGGAGTGGCCATCACAAAGCCTTGACCTCAATCCTATAGAAAATTTATGGGCAGAACAGAAAAAGTGTGTGTGAGCAAGGAGGCCTACAAACCTGACTCAGTTACACCAGCTCTGTCAGGAGGAATTGGCCAAAATTCGCCCAAGCTTGTGGAAGGTTACCCAAAACGTTTGACCCAAGTTTAAATTGTTTAAGGCAATGCTACCAAATACTAATTGAGTGTATGTAAACTTCTGACCCACTGGGAATGTGATGAAAGAAATAAAATCTTAAATAATTCTCTCTACTATTATTCTGACATTTCACTTTCTTAAAATAAAGTGGTGATCCTAACTGACCTAAAACAGGGAATTTTTACTGGGATTAAATGTCAGGAATTGTGAAAAACTGAGTTTAAATGTATTTGGCTAAGGTGCATGTAAACTTTCGACTTCAACTGTATATCCATTTGTATATGTGAAATATAATGAATATATTTCCATACAAATGTATTACAAATAGATTTTAAATGTATGTCACACATTCAAATACATTTCAAAATGAATATTGTTGTATCCTAAAATGCATCCCCCAAAATATATCTTAAAAAATCTGTATGAGACAAAAATAGAACCAGGCAGTGATCACTCGTTGGCATGTCCACCTGTACCTCCACATGTAGCTAGCTATAAATGTGAGTCCACGACTGCTCCTCAGCCCTGGCTGGCCGGCGTGTTATTTTTATACGATAACTGCAGCAATCACTCTGGTTGGCAAATCTGAGATGCTCATGCCAACATCAAATGTGAGCATGCAGGACAAAAGCAGTTCAGGTAATGCTAGCAAGGTGATTCAGGGAAGGTGAGGTGTAAACTTGAGACAGGCGATTGTAAGTGGAGGCATCCAGCAAAACAGGTTGTGGCTGCGTTCAGGGTTTATTGGCCAACAGAGGCCCTGGCAAGCTAGAGGTAGAGATGCAGAGAGGGGAACCTGGGTAAGATGTGCATGCACTGCCTTGCTCCTTTCCAAAGCTCATGAACTCACAGCAGTCTCTCTCGGTCTACCTCCGTCAGAGGCCCCTATTAAAGAGCATGGAGGGGGTCGCCTGAAAGGGCGGAGAGGAAAAGAAGTCGGGGCAGAAGAGAACGGGGGCGGGGGGGGGGGGGTGTTTGAGTGTGGTGTCCTACAGGCCTCTCCCGAGACTCACCATATCAACACCCTCTAGATCAGACACAGGCTAATCAATGACCTTTTCATCCTTACCTTCCTCTCCATCACAGACACTCGTTTCAAGGCCGGGGAAAGACGGAAAAGTCCGGTTATTTTTTTTTATGGCCACTTCACACGCTCTCGCACTGCCTTTTTGTTAGGAGTGAGTGGGGATGATTTCATATTCTGTAAACATGTCTACATGGAGGTTGTTTGAGTAGCACACCTAAAAAGGCATCTGATATGGAGTTATCCTTCTCCAAATATCTATTCTATTTTTTCTCACTTTCTTCTGTCCAGGTCCAACCCCCAGCTCGATTGGCAAACCTGTTTCTTGGCAACGCAACAGTTTAGTGTGGGATATTGAATTGACCTGCATATTCACAGTATTACACACACGCACCACTTCATGTCCAGCAGATCTATGCTTGGATATTACCCAAAATATTGTGTGTCTTTTGAGGAATTAGTGCTTTTGTCAATGTAGAGTACTTCTACCACCTGATTGCACCTCTATTCAAACTAAAAACAATGAGAGACAAAGCTATAGCAGTTTCCATATTTTCTTGCATAAACGCTGTACACTTGAATGATTTTAAAACATTGCTCATAGTTTATTAGGTTGACATTGCATGTGCAGCACACAATGTGTTTAGTGTTTCGGTACTCCTGCCATTTGTCTAACATTTTATTACGACTAAAACAGTATCCTGATGGTGTGAAAAAAAATGCATCTAAAAGACACCGCAGTGAAAGTAACCCCATGTCAATTCACAAGTCAATTAAAATAAAGTTCCGCACTGTAAAAGACAAAAAACTAAATCTTTACCATGAAATGTTTCTATAAGATTTAACATTTACAGTAGAGGTGTAGAGATGTCCACTCTTTCTTTCCCTCTTCTTTCTTTCTCAAGGTGAGTGTGTTTCAGCCTGTTCCGCTGAACATCCCAGAGTTAATAGAATCAAAATCGATGACAATCTTGTTTCGCTTGGGCTTGAACTGCCTGCGAAACAAACAGACACACACAGAGGGAGAGAGCGTTGAGAAGAGGAGAAAAAGCAAGTCACACTTTGTGTAGCCAGGAACTTTTCCGGAACTTGTTCAGCACAGGGACTGTTTTGAGTCAAAGACAGGGGGAGGCAGCAGAGACAAAGATGAAGGGATGGGACACGGGTAAAACAAAAAAAGAGAGAAAGAAAGAAAGAAACTCTTTTCTTTTTCTCCTGCGCCCAGGAAGGAGCTCTGGGGGATCCAATTACCCATAAGCTTGCCTGGGGAGAGGGGGTGTAGGGTGGAGCGGCCGCCCCCTCGAGGAGGTACTGACAGGGACCAGGGATGCATTTTGCCCCCTTATCGCCACAACCCCCTGCCGAGGTCCCCAATACCAGCAGAGAGTAGACTACTCCTGTCCTCATCGCTCTCTTTATGTCTCTTTACTTATCTCTCGCTGTCCCTCTTTCTCAGTCCCCATGCCTGGACTCCCCGTACAGACCTGAGGCTGTATAGTTAGATCAAGTCTATTAGCAGGACCCCTGGATCTGTCCCGGCGCCCTGGAAAGAGAGGCCTGTAAGCAAGCGCATCGCAGGCTACATCCCAAATGGCACCCTATATAGTGCATTACTTTTGACCAGTTCCTAGGGCACCACTTGGGACGTAAAAGGTTTTGTAGCACAACAGCTACGATTACCGCAGTGAAATGGCAGGCCACTAGCCTTTCTGGAGGCTTTTTATAAAGCAGTTTCTTAACACCTTGTCGTGGAGTACGTGCCCAGGCAGAAGAGAAGAGGCACTGTAGCGTGTCACAGTTCACCACTGCACGACACACTAAAAGCCTTGCTGCCTTGTAAAATGCCACCACTAATAGCGTTCCAGGACACCTTTCATTCTGAAGACAGAAGGCACACACACACACACATGGAATGAATACTGCTTTGCCACCTGCTTTTAAATCCCAAGACCAAAGATGTTCTCACTCAATCAAATCAAAATGTTATGTCGCATGTGCCAAATACAACAGGTGTAGAGACCTTACCGTGAAATGCATACTTACAAGCCCAACGCACATTTTTTTTAAGTAAGAAAATACTTGCGGGGGGAAAAAAGTGACAAAATAACGAGGCTATATACAGGGGGTACCGTGTCAACGTGTTGGGGTACAGGTTAGTCAAGGTAATATGTAGAGTACCAGTCAAAAGTTCAGACACACCTACTCATTCAAGGGTTTCTTTATTTGGACTATTTTTCTACATTGTAGTGAAGCCATAAACTATGAAACGCATGTGGAATCATGTCACCCCAAAAAAAGTGTTAAATCAAAATATATTTCACTTGAGAATTTTCAAAGTAGCCACCCTTTGGCCTTGACAGCTTTTCACACTCTTGGCATTCTCTCAACCAGCTTCATGAGGTAGTCACCTGGAATACATTTCAATGAACAGGTGCACCTTGATAAGTGAATTTGTGGAATTTCTTTCCTTAATGCGTTTGAGCCAATCAGTTGTGTTGTGACAAGGTAGGGGGGGTATACAGAAGATAAACCTTTTTGTTAGAAGACCAAGTCCATATTATGACAAGAACAGCTCAAATAAGCAAAGAGAAATGACAGCATCATTACTTTAAGACATGAAGGTCAGTCAATATGGAACATTTCAAGAACTATGGAACTGGCTCTCATGAGGACCGCCAAAGGTAAGGAAGACCCAGAGTTAGCTCTGCTGTAGTCCACAATCAGCTCATCTTACTCACGTTGAGGGAGAGGTTGTTGTCCTGGCACGACACTGCCAGGTCTCTGACCCCCTCCCTGTAGGCTGTCTCATCGTTGTCGGTGATCAGGCCTACCACCGGTGTCGTTGACAAACAGAATGATAGTGTTGGAGTCGTGTGTGGCCATGCAGTTGTGAGGTGAACAGGGAGTACAGGAGGAGACTAAGCATGCACCCCTGAGAAGCCCCCGTGTTGAGGGTCAGCATGGCAGATGTGTTGATGCCTACCCTTACCACCTGGGGGCGGCCCGTCAGGAAGTCCAGGATCCAGTTGCAGAGGGAGGTGTTTAAGTGATGAGCTTTGAAGGCACTATGGTGTTGAACGCTGAGCTGTAGTCAACAAACAGCATTCTCACGTAGGTGTTCCTTTTGTCCAGGTGGGAAAGGGCAGTTTGGAGTGCAATGGAAATTGCATCATCTGTGGATCTGTTGGGGCAGTATGCAAATTGTAGTGGGTCTAAGGTTTCTGGGATGATGTTGTTAATGTGAGCCATTACCAGCCTTTCAAAGCACTTCATGGCTACGGACGTGAGCGCTACGGGTCTGTAGTCATTTAGGCAGGTTGCCTTTGTGTTCTTGGGCACAGGGACTATGTTGGTCTGCTTGAAACATGTAGGTATTACAGACTCGTTCAGGGAGTGGTTTGAAATGTCAGTGAAGACACCTGCCAGTTGGTCAGCGCATGCTCTGAGTACGAGCCCTGGTAATCTGTCTGGCCTTGTGAATGTTCACCTGTGTTCACATCGGCTACGGAGAGCGTGATCACAGTCGTCCGGAACAGCTGGTGCAGTGTTGCTTGCCTTGAAGCAAGCATAGAAGGCATTTAGCACGTCTGGTAGGATCGCGTTTCTGGGCAGCTCGCGATTGGGTTTCCCTTTGTAATCCATAATAGTTTGCAAGCTCCGCCACATCCGACGAGCATCAGAGCCGGTGTCGTAGGATCCAATCTTAGTCCTGTAAAGATGCTTTGCCTGTTTGATGGTTTGTCGGAAGGCATTGTGGGAAAGTCTTGCAGCTTAGCATCCACATCATCAGACCACTTCCGTAATAAGCGAGTCACTGGTACTTTACGCTCAAGTGCTTGCTTGTAAGAAAAAACCAGTAGGATAGAATTATGGTGAGACTTTCCAAGTGGAGGGAGAGCTTTGTATGCGTCTGTGTGGAGTAAAGGTCTATAGAGGTTGTTGTTGTTAGACCATCATAGACCATCACCCGTGTTACCGGAGGTTGCTGTCATGCTGATGAACGGAAAACCCAGCCAACTATATATTATCCATGTCCTTGTTCAGCCATGACTCAGTGAAACATAAGATATTACAGTTAATGTCCCATTGCGCGTTAGACTATCTTACCAATCTCTTTTCCAGCGCTTGCACGTTAGCCCGTAGGAGAGATGGTAAAGGCATTTTCAAAGGCTACATTTCAGTCCACATAACATTTGACAAACTACAGTAAATTTTACAAAACACAAATTGTATTTTTCTGTAATGCCTATTTTTGGAAAGGGGAGGGTGCTCAACCAACGTGAGTCGAGGTTCTACCAAAGAAAGAAAAAAGTACTCATAATTGAAAAGGAAAAGGCGTAACACTTGCTCACCATTAGAAATGTGTTTTTTTTAAGCAGGGTTAAAAGATTAATGCTTCAAGCCTTCAATAAAGGCAATAATTCTTATCTACAAATAAAGGTCAATTCAACTGGTTATACTGCGTCAACATTGATTCATTCATTCGTGTATTTTCCTCAAGGTCAAAAATGTTCCTTGAAACTTCTATTGAGTATGCGATCCAGTTAAGAGTCAAATTTAATACACGCTTTCGGTCCAAAATGCCAACGGATACAGACGGAAAATAAATAAAGAGGGATGGAGGAAAAGAGAGAAATAAAATAGTCATCACAAACGTGTAGGAGGAAGTACATGATCAGCTCAGGGATTTGGCCTCGTTTCCCAAACTCGGTCCTGGGGATCCCCCTGGGTGCACATTTTGGTTTTTGCCCTAGCACTACACAGCTGATTTAAAATAATCTAAGCTTGATGGGGGCACCAGGATCGAGTTTTGGAAACCATGAGCTAGAGGACAACCTGAATAGGTGTGTGTGTGCATCCTCAATAAAACCAGCTATTGGAAGTAAACTCTACCCCCATATGAACACATCTTCAAAGCTTTCTATATATATATATATAAAAAAAATAATCAGTGGAAGTGTATGGGTACATCCCAAATGGCACCGAATTCCCTGTAGAGTGCACTACGTTTGACCAGAGCCCTATGAGTAGTGCCATAATGTAGGGCACTATATAAGGAACAGGGTGCCATTTGGAACGCAAACACACATATATATATATATATAGTATTTTCTGGCTTCCTGTCTCCAACAGTAAAAGTCTTATTTGATCTGACGAGGATGAAGTATTAAGACAGTATTTAAATACCTGAGCTGTAACCCTGTGTGTGTAATGTGGCTCAGGGGGAGATTTCCAAGCATGTGTGGTAGCGAGACATTTCAATGGGAATCAATTAAAGAACGTTCTGCTTGTTCATGTACCTGCAAATAAGGACATGTTGGTGAAAAATATGCTTCATCTTTCCCCGTGTGTATATGTGTATCTATAGAGTATGCATGTGCTGTTCGGGGTCTATACAGTTTGTTAAAAGTCCTGCAACGGGTCGGATACCCACAATTCCCTGCGGTTGAGCCGCAAAAATAAATAAATAGTAAAAGAATCGGCTTGCGGGTGGGAATGAAAACATTCAACACGCGGATCAGAACAATTATATTGCGGGCTGGAATTTTTTTCAATCAAGATTAAGAAAAAAAAGATACAAACCCAGGAACTTGTTGTGTTGAAATCAATTAGGCTATGTGAGCGGTGAGGCAGACATTGCCTGGGCCTAGGCTCCCAGCCACATAACCAGAGAGTGGAGCAGGAAACGGTCCAATAGTAGAATGTGTGGTGCTGAAACATTCCTACATTTGTCGACGTGCAGATCTTTTGTTTCCTTATGCCACGTGACAATATGTTGCAAAGTTTATTTCCCCTGACTACTAGCTCACGTGAAGATGGGTAACGTAACAGGAGAAATAAAACCAAAAAGGTCACGATGGTGAAATACACCATTGTGAAAACTGGGTGCTGCTCGATTGAAATCGCCGATTTGGAAAGGTTTTGGAGTAGTTGTGGACAAGGCAAGCAGGTATTTGTTAATGATAATTTAGTAGATTATATTAATTCAGGCTTTTGATCACACACACACACAGCCATATCAAGTTTAAATCTGTGCAGCCAATAGCCTACAAAATAAATGAATGCTATTTTTCCAGCCTATAGCCCATTTGATTCTGTGAATTGTTTACATTTCAATTAAACTATTTAATTATCCAAATAATATTGAATGTAAAGGTATTGTTTTGTCAGCTACAGGCTTACATTTGGTAGTAAGAAAGCCTATAGAAGGCTCTTTTTCAAATGTGAGTTGTCAATGTGGCGCATCGCATTGTGAAAATATGAAGATATAATTCTTAAAGAGGAGCTGAACTTCATGATTTGGTCTAGTTTTTCGGCTTGGTCATTAAGAAATGCTGCAGCCATGACTGAAGCCAAACGAGAGTTGTCTTGTGGGGACCGTCAATAAATTAGTTCATTAGGCCCCATCTATAGATTTCACATGACTGGGAATACAGATATAAAAAAAAGGTAGGGGCGTGGATCAGAAAACCAGTCAGTAACTGGTGTGACCACCATTTGCTTCGTGCAGCGCGACACATCTCCTTCGTATAGAGTTGATCAGGCTGTTGATTGTGGCCTGTGGAATGTTGTCCCACTCCTCTTCAATGCTGTGCGAAGTTCCTGGATATTGGCGGTAACTGCAACACATCGATCCAGAGCATCTCAAACATGCTCAATGGGTGATGTGTGACTAGGCAGGCCATGGAAGAACTGGGATATTTTCAGCTTCCAGGAATTGTGTACAGATCCTTGCGACATGGGGCCGTGCGTTATCATGCTGAAACACGAGGTGATGGATGACTGGCATGACAATGGGCCTCAGAATCTCGTCACGGTATCTCTGTGCATTCAAATTGGCATTGATAAAACGCAATTGTGTTTGTTCTCTGTAATTTATGCCTGCCCATACCATAACCCCACCATGGGCCACTCTGTTCACAACGTTGACATCAGAAAACCACTTGCTCACACAACGTCATACACACTGTCTGTCATCTGCCAGGTACAGTTGAAACCGGGACTCATCCGTGAAGAGCACACATCTCCAGCGTGCCAGTGGCCATCGAAGGTGAGCACTGCGGACAGGTCAAGACCCTGGTGAGGATGATGAGCACGCAGATTAGCTTCCCTGAGACAGTTTCTGACAGTTTGAGCCGAAATTCTTCAGCTTTTCAAACCCTCAGTCTGGGTGGTTGGTCGGATGTGGAGGTCCTGGGCTGGCGTGGTTACAAGTGGTCTGCGTTTGTGAGGCCGGTTGGACTTACTGCCAAATTCTCTAAAAACAGAGACGGCTTATGGTGGAGAAATGTTATTCTCTGGCAACAGCTCTGGAGGACTTTCTTGCAGTCAGCATGCCAATTGAACACTCCCTCAAAACATCTGTGTGTTCTGTGACAAAACTGCACATTTTAGAGTGGCCTTTTATTGTCCCCAGCACAAGGTGCATCTGTGTAATGATCACGCTGGTTAATAAGCGTCTTGATATGCCACACCTGTCAGGTGGATGGATCATCTTGGCAAAAGAGAAATGCTCACCAACAGGGATGTAAACACATCTGTGCATAACATTTGAGAGAAATAAGCTTCTGTGAGTGTGGAACATTTCTGGGATCTTTTATTTCAGCTCATGAAACATGAGACCAACACTATACATGTTGCGTTTATATTTTTGTTCAGTATAGAATATGTAGAGACATGTAGAGACATTTATCAAAATATCTATCTGCTCCTTTCATCACACCTCTTTCCACACACTCACATCTCCCCCCTCCCCCTCCCTCAATCCGGTGTTGTTTGTGAGAGCAGATTGGCAGCAGGTAGTTAGTTGTAGGCTGTATGGGGTCTGGTGCAGTCTGGCACTGCTGACCCCCCCCCCAGTAGTCCCAGGACAGGTCGTTAGTGGGTAGGGTTTACACCCCTGAAACAACCCTCATATCCAGGCACTAACCCCCCCCCCCCCAACCATGCCCCCAACCCTTTGACACGCATGTATACAGGTACAAAAACACACGTGTGTAACCCCGAGGGGAGCGCCATCTAAGCTCCAACCCTGTTTGTTTGGAACCTCTTCTCACAGAACTGGCAGATGTCAATTAAGTCATCCACACTCCTCTTCCCTCCATCCAGGAGCAACACACACACACACACACACACACACACACGGCGGCTCAGGAGACTCACTTGTATTCGATCCCTGCCAAGTTAAGCAGCCGTCTGGAGGCAGTCATTTCAGGGATGTCGTGGTACTTGTCTGACAAATAAATCACGTCCTTTATACCTGTAGGTAAGAGACAGCGAGGGGAAAGAGGGAGGGATGGATGGAGGGGAAAATAGAGGGAGAGAGAGAGAGTCAATTATCTATCGGACAGGCTCGGGATGATGGTGAGTGGTGACTAAGGGAGGGAGGGAGGTCTCAGTAAACCCTGCGGAGTGGAGAGGGAGGAGGGGTGCAATTGAGTGTGTGTACTGTATGAGGGAGGTCGATAAACCCTCAACAGCAGGCAGAGTCCAATACCGAGAACTAAAGACGAAGCAGGAAATCTACCAACCCCAGCTGTCATCTTTAAAAGCACCCCCTTCCCGCTTAATGGAGGTGTGTGTGCGTGTGCGTGTGCGTGTGTGAGCCTAAGCGGTATACAACAGGGCCTGGCTCGATTAGTATATCTACCATACCATCATGCTTGGGAGGTCCTCGGCTCCCTACACAAACACAATATACACACACACAATATCACTCTGTCAAAAAGGTCACATACAGCGGGTGCCCGCCTTATCTGCCAACACCCCACTGAAACACCCCTAAACTGCAGAGATAGGATTGGTTGTCCCCCATGGCTCTGTGCTGGGCCCGCCTGATATCTTCCCCGCATCATCAGAGCTTTAAGAGCCGCTGGCTCAATCCGGCTCAGCGTTGCCCAGCATGGCTTCCCAGTCTCACCTGCCCTGTATTATCGGACAGTTTCATCTGCGGGAAACTGTGAGAGAACCGGTATTTATCCTGTGATCCGCTGAGGGGAGACCACGCAGAGTGAATTCTATTCACCACAGTAGATAAAGAGCGACGGACTATAGGGCTGGCTGGTGGTGTTACTGTTAGCGGCACTATCTATACAGGGAGTGAGAGACAGGCTAGACAGACAGTGGTGATAATATCCACTCACCTGGTATGGACTGGACTGTTATGCTCATCATATTCTCTTCACTTCGTATCACACCAGTAGCTGTACAGTTACTACTCTGATCGCCGATGTTAACAGGAGAGAAAGGCCAGCATGTGGCGCTACTGAAATCTAACTAATCACAGTAGAGCAGAGGTCGTTATGTCTGGTCCTGGTAATCCAGGGCGCATGCGTGTTTGCCCTAACACTACACACCTGATGCCACTCGTCGTCAAACCTTTCACCAGTGGAATCGGGTGTGTGGTGCAGATTAAGAAACACTGGTCTGAACGACTACAAGAGCAAAGCTTACTTCACCACAACGACACAGGCGACTATTCAAAAGAAACATTAGCAGCGGATAAATGTGTACGAAAAACAACAAAAGCATATCTGAATGTGTGCAGCGGCGCTGCCTGGCCTAACAATGGATCAGATAAATAGATCAAACGCACAAAGCGTCTCTTCTCCCAGGTGGAAGTAACAGAGCTTTGTGGACAAATTGTTTGCAACCGTAGAAGGCCACAGAGTGCAGAGGCAGTACGTGGGCGCGTTCCTTTATTCGTAAATCTCCCGCTGAAAATAATATCTCTGATATTTGGATTTGCATATTTGGATTTGCACAATTGGCCTAGGATCGTCCGGGTTAGGGAGGGCTTGGCCAGTAGGGATATCCTTGTCTCGTCACGCACCAGCAACCCCTGTTGCGGGCCCGGGCGCAGTGTGCGCTAACCAAGGTTGCCAGGTGCACGGTGTTTCCTCCGACACATTGGTGCGGCTGGCTTCCGGGTTGGATGCGCGCTGTGTTAAGAAGCAGTGCGGCTTGGTTGGGTTGTGTATCGGAGGACGCATGACTTTCAACCTTCGTCTCTCCCGAGCCCGTACGGGAGTTGTAGCTAGTAGCTACTGAAAACAATTGGATACCACGAAATTGGAGAGAAAAGGGGGTCAAATAAAAAAAAAACAATGTAAGAAAAAAAACTTTTCCCCGCAAAAAAGAAATAACCGCAACAAATAAATAAAACATTGAATCAAACTTACTTATTGAAGTAATGTCCGGGTGTGAGTTTGCATATGGTAGCAGTCTGAACGGGGATAATGCCAGTGTTCCAAATGTATAGCCAATAAACAAACCATGAATAAAAATGCACACACACAATGGACTGTCAATATTGCCTAGTGAGGGCTCTGCAGGATTTGGCATTCGCGCTTGGCTGACTCCGCTGGGGTGTGATGGAAGGGGAATAATGATTGGTGGTGGTGATGGTGAGGGCCACAGGGTGTCTGTGTGCTCCAGCAGTAGGTGTTGCTCATGCTGTCAGACCACCATGACTCTTAAGTAGCACAGAGGGGCAAATCAGGGAGATGGCTTGAAATTACACTGGTTTATTTTGGCAGAGAAATGTGTGTGTGTGTGATGTCCTTACTATGTAATTGGGCAACAGGGAATTTCGTTTTGATGTGTGTAAGGAAGGCGCGGGCTGTGTGTGTGTTCTGTGGGCCGAGATATGGTCGTTTGGGGGTGCAGTGGTTATGAAGTGGGGCTTCACTGCCTCACAGCTCTAATAAGAAGGAAAAGCCTCTAGAGGATCCAAGATCAGCCCAACCAACAGCCTGGAGTTAACAGGCTGCAGCATGGAGAAGTGGTGTGTGTTTCTGTTTGAAAGCGCTGCTCCCAAGAGAGAAAAGACTCAACATCCGCACTGCTTGAGACAGAAACCGTTTCACATAACCTTCTGCACCAAGCGGGGAGCTTTACAAGTCACCAAGGACAGGAGCTTTAGTCTAGCGTACGGTAGCCGATACACATCATTTAAAAAGCAAATGGGATGAAATTAATCTAGTCCTTCTAAAACACATCCTTCAGAGCCAAGATGGGAGGTTTGCTTTACGACCATAGAGATGAGGTTGTGAGTGTCAGAATCTGGTCAAGCAGCCCAGTCTCAGCCACCTTCTGCCTATGCTACTATCGGTCTCCCTGTCCCCGTGTGCTGTCCAAATACGGACAAAAGAAATACAACAGAGATCAGATGTTCCTAGACGGGGTTCTGAGTCTGACAGCTTGAGACGCCAGTAGTAGTCATGTTAGAAAAGGAGGTGTGGAATTTAACAAATGTACTATTGAAAAATCCCCCACCACAACTTCTTTCCACTGATCTATAGTGAAGCAACAGAGGAAAACAGATCCATAGTTGAAATATAAAACGGAAAATGAAAATATCTTTAAAATAAAGCACATTTGTTTTCTCTATGTCTGGGAGATATTTTTGTGAAGTACACTGAAGGTGATATGCACATCCACGACCTTTCGAAAAACCGATGCTACTGTAGAAGGCCTGCACGGCACAATGTATCATTTATCATGTCTGTAAAAACATAAATAGCCCTTTATCCATCTCTACCCGTTGCCAAGACGACAGACTAGCAATAAAGAAAACACATTTTATAGATTGAAGACTGAGAAACAATACATTCGAACTGATAATCGACCGCAAAGCATGGTGCAGACTACCCAGTACATCACTGAGGCCTTGCTCCCTGCCATCCAGGATCTCTAGACCAGGCGGTGTCAAAGGAAGGCCCGAAATTGCCAAAGACTAAAACAATAAACTGTTCACTCTGCTACCATCCGGCAAATGTCACCGGATCATCAAATCTCGGACCAACAAGCTCCGAGGCAGCTTCTACCCCCAAGCCATATGAATGCTAAATAGTTAATTGAATGGTTACCCTGAGTATCTGCATCGAACCCCATTATGCACAGACTCTACGCAGACTAACAAAGGCAAATATATTGCAGCTCAAAAATGTATGTATGTAAACTCTGCAAAAAAAGAAACGTCGCTTTTTCAGGACCCTGGCTTTCAAAGATAATGCGTAAAAATCTAAACTTCACAGATCTTCATTGCAAAGGGTTTAAACAGTTTCCCATGCTTGTTCAATGAACCATAAACATTTAATGAACATGCACCTGTAGAACGGTCGTTAAGACACTGACAGCTTACAGACGGTAGGCAATTAAGGTCACAGTTATGAAAACTTAGGACACTAAAGAGGCCTTTCTACTGACTCTGAAAAACACAAAAAGAAAGATGCCCAGGGTCCCCGTTCATCTGCGTGAACGTGCCTTAGGCATGCTGCAAAGAGGCATGAGGACTGCAGATGTGGCCAGGGCAATAAATTGCAATGTCCGTACTGTGAGACGCCTAAGACAGAGCTACAGGGAGACAGGACGAACAACTGATCGTCCTCGCAGTGGCAGACCACATGTAACAACACCTGGACAGGATCGGTACATCCGAACATCACACCTGCGGGACAGGTACAGGATGGCAACAACAACTGTCCGAGTTACACCAGGAATGTACAATCCCTCCATCAGTGCTCAGACTGTCTGCAATAGGCTGAGAGGCTGGACTGAGGGCTTTTGGCCTGTTGTAAGGCAGGTCCTCACCAGACATCACCAGCAACAGTGTCGCCTGGACTCACTGTCGCTGAAGCAGACAGGACTGGCAAAAAGTGCTCTTCACTGACGAGCCACGGTTTTGTCTCACCAGGGGTGATGGTCGGATTCGCGTTTATCTTCGAAGGAATGAGCATTACAACGAGACCTGTGCTCTGGAGCGGGATCGATTTGGAGGTGGAGGGTCCGTCATGGTCTGGGGCGGTGTGTCACAGCATCATTGGACTGAGTTTGTCATTGCAGGCAATCTCAACACTGTGCATTACATGGAAGACATCCTCCTCCCTCATGTGATACCCTTCCTGCAGGCTCATCATGACATGACCCTCCAGCATGACGATGCCACTAGCCATACTGCTCGTTCTGTGCGTGATTTCCTGAAAGACAGGAATGTCAGTGTTCTGCCATGGCCAGCGAAGAGCCCGGATCTCAATCCCACTGAACACGTCTGGGACCTGTTGGATCGGAGGGTGAGGGCTAGGGCCATTCCCGCCCCAGAAATGTCTGGGAACTTGCAGGTGCCTTGGTGGAAGAGTGGGGTAACATCTAAAAGGCAATAACTGGGATATCTGGTGCAGTCCATGAGGAGATGATGCACTGCAGTACTTAATGCAGCTGGTGGCCACAGCAGATACTGACTTACTTTTGACCCCCCCCCCCTCCCCTTTTGTTCAGGGACAAATTATTCAATTTATTATTCCAATAAACGCAGTTGACAACGTTTCTATTTTTGCTGAGTTTATCTATGTATGTATACATGCATGTATGTGTTACTGCTCTGGAGGAGATCTGCATGGAGGAATGGGCCAAAATACCAGCAACAGTGTGTGAAAACCTTGTGAAGACTCACAGAAAATGTTTGAGCTCTGTCATTGCCAACAAAGGGTATATCATAGTCTGTCATAGTTGAAGTGTACCTATGATGAAAATTACAGGCCTCATCTTTTTAAGTGGGAGAACTTGCACAATTGGTGGCTGACTAAACACTTTTTGCCCCACTGTATATGCATGTATGTGTATATATGCATGTTTGTGTGTATATGTATGTGTATATACATATATCTCTCTCACACACACACACGTTCAAAAGTTTGGGGTCACTTAGAAATGTCCTTGTTTTTGAAAGAAAAGCTAATTTTTTGTCCATTAAAATAACATCAAATTGATCAGAAATACAGTGCAGACATTGTTAATGACTATTGTAGCTGGAAATGGCAGATTTTTTATGGAATATCTACATAGGCGTACAGAGGCCCATTATCAGCAACCATCACTCCTGTGTTCCAATGGCACGTTGTGTTAGCTAATCCAAGTGTATCATTTTAAAAGGCTAATTGATCATTAGAAAACCCTTTAGCATGTTAGCACAGCTGAAAATTGTTGTCCTGATTAAAGAAGCAATACAACTGGCTTTCTTTACACTAGCTGAGCATCAGCATTTGTGGGTTTGATTACAGGCTCAAAATGGCTGAAAACAAAGTACTTTCTTCTGAAACTCGTCAGTCTATTCTTGTTCTGAAAAATTAAGGCTATTCCATGCGAGAAATTGCCAAGAAACTGAAGATCTCATACAACGCTGTGTACTACTCCCTTCACAGAACAGCGCAAACGCGCTCTAACCAGACTAGAAACAGGAGTGGGAGGCCCCGGTGCACAACTGAGCAAGAGGACAGAATGTCTAGTTTGAGAAACAGACGCCTCTCACAAGTCCTCAACTGGCAGCTTCATTAAATAGTACCTGCAAAACACTGATCTCAACGTCAACAGTGAAGAGGCGACTCCGTGATGCTGGCCTTCTAGGCAGAGTTGCAAAGAGAAAGCCATATCTCAGACTAGCCAATAAAAATAAAATATTAAGATGGGCAAAAGAACGCAGACACTGGAGGAACTCTGCCTAGAAGGCCAGCAACATTAACAATGTCTACACTGTATTCCTGATTAATTTAATGTTATTTTAATGGATGAGGACATTTCTAAGTTCCCCAAACTTTTGAACGGTAGTGTGTATACACATACATGCATACACACACAGTGCCAGTCAAAAGTTTGGACACCTATTCATTCTAGGGTTTTTCTTTTTTACTATTTTCTACAATGTGGAATAGTGAAGACATCAAAACTATGAAATAACACATATGGAATCATGTAGTAACCAAAAATTGTGTTAAACAAATCAAAATAAATGTTATATTATAGATTCTTCAAAGTAGCCACCCTTTGCCTTGATGACAGCTTTAAACACTCTTATTTTTAACTCTGCATTGTTGGGAAGGGCTTGTAAAAGTCTAGACCCGTCTAATTCGGCACATGTGACAAATCAAATGTTATTTGATATTGTTGTTATGTAACTAATACTAGTGACCAGTCATGAATGGGATGGAAAACTCAGAGGCAGTTTGAGTTGTAAAAAACGCAACATTCTGGAACGTTCCACAACAGTGACTTAAGTGGACGGGAGGGCAGCTTAAGTAACTCAAAAGAGAGGGAGGAGGGTAGGGTAGCTAGCCATTTGGGACCAGACTAAAACTTTGGAACATTTCAAATTAGCCCACTCCAGTGGAAGTTGGTGACAGACACAGAGAGTTTGTGTGTGTGTGTGCGGGTGAATGCCTGAAAGTGTGTGCCTGTGACAGACATGCTCGGCCCCTCGCCAGCGTGAGCCCAAAGTGACAAGATGGCAGAGAAGGATGGCAGGCAGGCGCTGGGGAGTCAGTCCAAGCCCAATAGACTGAGGAGGCTCCCATAAATCCATGTTTTACGCATCCTTTTGACCAGCTACGGAAAGAAAAGAGTGTGAAGGAGAGAGCGAGGAAAAGAGAGGAATATCAGGCAAGGAATGTAAAAGAAAAAAGGAGGAGGGGGCTAATACGTGGCAGCCGAGAGACCAAATGAGAAAGAGGAGAGAGAGAAAAGGCAAGGGAAATCCGAAGTGAGGAAGAAAGCGGCCTCTCGTTAGGGCTAAGTGGAAGGACGGGCATCATCTTACGAGTTCCAACCCAACTTTACTATATAGTGACTTCTACCGTGATTATCTTTACTTTTTTTGTACAGAAACTTCATATTATTGTCACACGACCGCAGAAGCACTTCTGGACATCAGATCGACAGCTACTAACCTAGATTTTGACTTCAACTCCCGACTCAGCTGTTCCACTGTTCATACCGAACCCTGTTCCTTTGTTTCCGTGGGCTACCAAAACGCTGCAGGCATAGACGTGGGAGACGAGGTGGAGCCCTGGTGAAATTGAGGCGAAGTGAAAACCGAACGGCGCTCCCTTCCGTTCGACTGGCAAATCACTTGAGAATAACATGGATGAGCTCCGTTCGAGAGTCTCCTATCAGAGAGACTTGAAAAGGTGCAACATTATGTGTCTTACAGAAACGTAACTTTTATAAAGTAACTGGTTCTGCTGCTTCAAGTGTGAAGGAAATCTCTAGCTTTTGCTCACCTGGTATATGGTCATTGTAAGCTGCAGACCTTTTGACCTACCAAGAGAGTTCTAATGTGTAATTATCACAGCTGTCAAACTGTATGGGGCCATCAACAGAAACTGCTCACCCAGAAGAAGCATTTTTGGTGGGTGGAGACTTTAACGTTGGGAGACGTGAAACTGTTCTACCCCTATACCCCTATGCCTGAAGGTACCACGTTCATCTGTACAAACAATAGTTTGACCTCAATCCTATAAAACACTTTTGGGCAGAACTGAAAAAGCGTGTGTGAGCAAGGAGGCCTACAAACCTGACCCAGTTACACCAGCTCTGTCAGGAGGAATGGGCCAAAATTCACCCAACTTATTGTGGGAAGCTTATGGAAGGCTACCTGAAACATTTGACCCAAGTTAAACAATTTAAAGACAATGCTACCAAATACTAATTGAGTGTTAGTAAACTTCTGACCCACTGGGAATGTGATGAAAGAAAGAAATCATTCTCTCTACTATTATTCTGACCTTTCACATCCTTAAAATAAAGTGGTGATCCTAACTGACCTAAAACAGGGAATTTTTACTAGGATTAAATGTCAGGAATGGTGAAAAACTGAGTTTAAATGCATTTGGCTAAGGTGCATGTAAACTTCCGACTCCAACTGTATGTAGCTCCATTCTTGTGTATTTTATTCCTCGTTACCATTTTATTTTTAAACTGCATTGTTGTGAGGAGTTGTAAGCAAGCATTTCACAGTTAAGTCCAGAACAGTTGTATTTGGCAAATAAAATGTTATTTGATTTTTTATTTCAAGTGACTTACAATAGCAGGTCTTGTAATGAGCCAGTGATAAACAGGAGAGGGACACACACTATGGAGGAGCATTCCAATGGGATTAGGAAAGCAACAAAAGGCCTCCAGATTAGCTCATGGGAATACAATGGGAGCGAGCCTGCTGGGAGGAGAGGGGTGAAGAGGGGCAACCAGTGAATTAGCTACGTAGACTCAGAGGACGGATAACCTGCTAGGTGTTAGGACAGTGCCGTCTGCTCGTCAACACAAACATTCTTCATTTTCTGTACAACGATCTTAAGATGGATAATGACTCCTCAATTCAAAATACATACTGAGGCGTTAAAGCTAAATGCACCAACGCATGACTGAGCTAAGGAGAAATAGTTTGGCGCCCGACACCAACACAGCTCTCAGTATTAAAGACGTAACAACACTGCCAGCGTGGGAGTCAGGCCGGACCACAGCGCTGCCAGCGTGGGAGCCAGGCCGGACCACAGCGCTGCCAGCGTGGGAGTCAGGCCGGACCACAGCGCTGCCAGCGTGGGAGTCAGGCCGGACCACAGCGCTGCCAGCGTGGGAGTCAGGCCGGACCACAGCGCTGCCAGCGTGGGAGTCAGGCCGGACCACAGCGCTGCCAGCGTGGGAGTCAGGCCGGACCACAGCGCTGCCAGCGTGGGAGTCAGGCCGGACCACAGCGCTGCCAGCGTGGGAGTCAGGCCGGACCACAGCGCTGCCAGCGTGGGAGTCAGGCCGGACCACAGCGCTGCCAGCGTGGGAGTCAGGCCGGACCACAGCGCTGCCAGCGTGGGAGTCAGGCCGGACCACAGCGCTGCCAGCGTGGGAGTCAGGCCGGACCACAGCGCTGCCAGCGTGGGAGTCAGGCCGGACCACAGCGCTGCCAGCGTGGGAGTCAGGCCGGACCACAGCGCTGCCAGCGTGGGAGTCAGGCCGGACCACAGCGCTGCCAGCGTGGGAGTCAGGCCGGACCACAGCGCTGCCAGCGTGGGAGTCAGGCCGGACCACAGCAGCAGCTTTTTCACATTAGAACTGAGACCGGCTGAGAATATAATAGGAGGCTGATTTGAGGATTTATAGTGTAAATAACAAGACAGTTACGTACTATTAACCGTCTGGTAACAGGGTGGGTGGAGAGAGGGGGGGAAGGGGAGGAAAGGAGGAGAGAGGAGTGAGTCAAAGTAAGTAATTGGGTGAATAAAAGTGTGCCAGGGAGAAATGGGAGAAAAACAGAATGATTGAAATAGAAAAGCGAACGATAAAAAGGTGGAAAGAGATTGGAGGGAGAGAGAGTTCTGGGTGGCTCCACACGGTTACTGAGAAGCAGCGCAACTCATTTGAACTCCAGTCCAAAAATAAAAGCCAACTGAGAGATTTGTTCAAACGTTGATTGAACGGGTGGCCTGCTGGAGACCGAGAGGAAACGAAGGGGGAGCGGTGAGAATGATAAGACCACAGTGCCCCCTAAAGCCAGAAGAGTAGACCTCTTTTTCCCCTCCATCTCTCATCTGAAGAGCCTGTGTATTGAGAGGCCAAGAGGGTTTCGTTCAGGGCGCGCGCACACACACGTTGAGGGGCCGAGGGGCTACCGTTCAAGGCCTTGCAAGCGTTACTTAATAAAAAAAACCTTTTTAAAGGACTCGGAGGATCCCTTCCCGTTCTTTGAGAGCTGAGCCGTTCTGTTCGTTGGTACATGAGGCGCATTTATTAAACAGACAAACGACCGGACAGAGCGGCACACACACACACACACAGAGAGAGAGCGAGAGCGCCGCCCACTCGGTCAGACCATACTTTAACCTATTCCCTAGGTTGAGGTTCAAACGCCCTCTTTGACCCCACAAATGGAGAAGTTGTAATCAAGGCTGAATGGAAATAAGCCCATTTCTAGAGTGAGAGATTAAAACCAGACGAACAGGTGCAGCGCTAAGGAGCGCTGTGGAATTGAGCCCAACAGCCTTCCGTAGGCCTATCGGATTCACTGACACGTTTCACGGTAAATAGCAAACACATCTATTGTTAAACCCTCTGATTCTCATCATGCTGTTATGACAGTGAGAAGGATAGATATGAGAGAGTGAGAGAGCGAGAGAAAGGGAGAGAAAGAGAATTAGTAAGACAGAAGCAGAGGGAAAAAAAATTATTTTTCTAGAGGCGGGGCGGAGTGAACAGTCATCACACGCCACCTTTGTGAAACATGGCACTTGTTGCTAAGCGTTTGACAAGCCAGGTTGAAACTGCATCACAAATTAGGTTGGCTTGTTGCTGTTCAGTTTCCTTCTCTCCTCTTGAAGGTGCAGGTGAACAAAAAGTGTGTGTGTGTGTCTGTGTGTGTATAAACTCCCTCCTTAATGAAGTAGGAGCCTGGAGATGGAGCTTATACACCCCACTGTGCCGGGGAGAGAAGAGGGCCTGGCAAGACCCATTTGTGATCAGAGTGAAATAGTGTGTGTAGGAGTGTGTCGGAACTATGAGTGTGGGTATGCATGCCTGCATACATGTCAGTATATATAGCTGTGTGTGTGTGTGTGTGTGTGTGTGTGTGTGTGTGTGTGTGTGTGTGTGTAGGAGTTGAGAGTGTGTGTGTGTGTGTGCCTGTGTGTGTCTCACTTCGGTATGCAGCTCCAGGAGGGCCTCTTGCCTAAGGAGCAACAGCAGGGGGTTGTGGGAAGATAACGGGGGAAGGAAAGTTTTTCGAGGGAGGGCAGAAAGCAGTAGAGAGGGAGCGAAGGAGAAGGATCGAAAGAGGGAAAAAAAGCTGTGCTTGCCGTTCGTGTTGCTATGTTTGAAAAAAGCAGAGGTTGCGGAGTATAATAATGTTTCCTATCGTAAGTGGGGGGGAGCAACAAGAGGGGTAAGGGTACGGGTTGCACCACCCCCCTTGAAACCTTGTTCCATGTTGGGGGGGAGGGGGGGGGGGGTCGTCCCCAATCCCCAGTGTGACGTCGCTCCCTCGCCGAGCATTCTGTCTAACAGAATCACCTTGACACACAGACCGTACCGCGGCACACAGACCGTACCGCGGCACACAGACCGTACCGCGGCACACAGACCGTACCACGTCAACGGTGATCAAAACACACCCAAAACAACACTGCTGAGAATCTGTTGCGCAATCGCCACAGTTGAATTAGTATGAACAGAAAAATATATATGTTGCTGCCATTTGGTAAACAAACGCCAGTACAGAAGGAAGCGAAGTCAAAAGGGAAGGCGAGCAGATATCTCCTACCTGCGTGGTTGGAGTGGGTCGCTGTGTGGTCTGCCCATCCGTCAGCGCCAGTCTAACACCTGCGTAACTCATACTGCACAGAGGGAACACTGTATGGCACTTAGGCTAAACACAAAGTGAGCTAAACTGACATGCTTTGTGGTTGTCAACCGGGATGTATAGAGGGAGAAAAGATAGGAAAGAGGTGATGTGTTTAGTGGAAGAGGAGGAGAGGCGTCTCGCTGTGACTAGCTGAGTCAAGGACGAGAGAGGGGGGAGTGTGTGTGTGTGTGTGTGTGTGTGTGTGTGTGAAGAGGTGTAGAAAGAGAGGAGGAGGAGGAGTGCAACACGGGAAGAGCACGAACGAAGGAAGAAAATAAAAAAGGAATGCGGAGAGAAGAAACACGACAACACCAAAGGTGCGGAGCGGGAGAAGGAGTGTGTGACCCTGAAAGGATGAAAAGGAGCAGAGAAAAGGTACCACAAAGAGAGAGATGAAAAGGGAAGTGAAGGGTGGAGAAAAGCAAAGGTGGGTTTGTGAGGGGAGGGCAACAGTTGGGAGGAGGCTCACCTGTTTGGAAATGGAGAACAAAAATGACAGAACAGAGGGATGGGTGAAGGAGAGGGAGGGGTCTCATCTGCGTGTGTGAGTGTGGGGGGGGGGTCCCACCTGCTTGGATGATGAGCTTGGCACACTCGTTGCAGGGGAACAGAGCCACGTACATGGAACAGCCCTTCACATCCGCTGAGTTCTTATTCATGATCGCATTCAGCTCCGCATGGCACACTGGAGGAGAGAGGGGGAGGAAGAGAGAGGGGGAGTAAGAGAGAGGGGGAGTAAGAGAGAGGGGGAGTAAGAGAGAGGGGGAGTAAGAGAGAGGGGGAGTAAGAGAGAGAGGGAGGTAGAGAGAGGGGGAGGAAGAGAGAGGGGGAGGAAGAGAGAGGGGGAGGTAGAGAGAGGGGGAGGTAGTCAGAGGGGGAGGAAGAAAGAGGGGGAGGTAGAGAGAGGGGGAGGAAGAAAGAGGTGGAGGAAGAGAGAGGGGGAGGTAGAGAGAGGGGGAGGAAGAGAGAGGGGGAGGAAGAGAGAGGGGGAGGAAGAGGGGGAGCAAGAGTGAAAATCTGGTCAACACACCAGGGGTGGCAGTGAATCAAAAGAGACATTTATATGCAGACGATACAGGTCTCCTAGTTCCAACAGCCACATAAAAAAATTCACTGGTCTAGGATCAGGTCCCCCCGGTCCATATAAGCTCATTCATTGATCTGAAAAAGGCTAAACTGATTCTAGTTCAGCAATTCCACCGAGACTCAATACAGACCTTAATTCCCATTGTCCAGTGGAAAGTGATGCACTGAGAGTGAACAGATGCCTCCTCTCCCCTCCACCCTGGCAGCCATAAAATGACTCCTTCCTAACGTTAATTACGGGAAATGAATTGCCCCCCTATCAGCGACGGTGGCCGATTACAGAGCACACCCGCCAACCCCCAAACTGTAGTGTGATTACCATACACACCCCCCCCCCCCACTAGCCCCATGCCAGCCAGCCAACCATGCCGCCACCCGCTACTGCGGCAGATTTGCTTTGGCACAACATCAGAGCACGGCACGGCATGACATGCACGTTGGTCCACTGCGCTCACAGCAAGCAGGCAGAACTCATGAGAGAGAGAGAGAGAGAGAGCCGAGGGATGGTTAACTTGGAGAATTTGTGACAAACAGTTGTCATGGCAGCATGACTTCGGTGGGGAACACGATAAGATATTATCCTGAGCACTGTTTAATGTTAGTCACTGGTCTCAGTTACTATTAGAACAGTGGTAGTTACCATTACAGTCACTGGTCTCGGTTACTATTAGAACAGTGGTAGTTACCATTACAGTCACTGGTCTCAGTTACTATTAGAACAGTGGTAGTTACCATTACAGTCACTGGTCTCAGTTACTATTAGAACAGTGGTAGTTACCATTACAGTCACTGGTCTCAGTTACTATTAGAACAGTGGTAGATACCATTACAGTCACTGTTCTCAGTTACTATTAGAACAGCGGTAGTTACCATTACAGTCACTGGTCTCAGTTACTATTAGAACAGTGGTAGTTACCATTACAGTCACTGGTCTCAGTTACTATTAGAACAGTGGTAGTTACCATTACAGTCACTGGTCTCAGTTACTATTAGAACAGCGGTAGATACCATTACAGTCACTGGTCTCAGTTACTATTAGAACAGCGGTAGTTACCATTACAGTCACTGGTCTCAGTTACTATTAGAACAGTGGTAGATACCATTACAGTCACTGTTCTCAGTTACTATTAGA